>NC_089582.1:17365992-17551240 GCF_019320115.1 Miscanthus floridulus | reverse complement strand
ATTTGCATCTAATTTACACACCTTTTCAATTATGAAAGATAATTAAAATAACCTCTAACTTTGTATCTAAATTATCCACATATCTATCATTATGAAAGACAATTTAAAATAATATACTTGATTGACACATTTGTCATTATGCAGCATGTTCGTTTCGGCTGGATTGGCTTATAAGCCATGGGTGAAAGTACTGCTGGCGGGTTTAGTGCGAGAGAAAAATATTGTTCGTTGGTTGATAAGCCAAGGCTTATAAGCCGAATACAGGCTGCCGAACATGCTGATGAAAGATAACCAAAATAGCCCCTACGTTTGCATTCAAATTACTTTAAACCCGAACAAGAAATTCATTCCAAAGTGGAGGTTAGCAATTAGTAGAGTTCAGGTCTACCATACTGTAGAAGATATGATAACGGGATACCTCACCGCCTGTATTCCAGCCCAGAAGTATCGACACGGGCTGAAGACGTCGAGTATGAGGCCCATGTACGCCAGACGCACCAATAGATGTGACAAGCAAGTCGCCTTGCATGGGCAACCTGCATTCTGAACTTTACGGGATATGGTAGAATGATCTCTTGTACTTTTCATGTAACTAACAAGGAAACACATCTATATATTAATCGATCGGATCTCTTGTAACCCTACCTCCGGCCTATATAAGGAGAGGTAGAGACCCCCCGATGGGAATTCTACATTGTCCATACTAGGCATAGCTACTATCATCTGAGCACACGAACAAAGAAATCTACTTCAAGCTAGACATAGGGCACCACGTACCTGAACTAGTATAAACCCTATGTCTCGTGTGCTATCCATTCTGATTTCCTGTGCGCAGATGCGTTGATCCGTATTGCCAGAGTAAATACTTCCGACACATACAGATCAATACTACTATGCTCAGTAAACTCTGTTCTGTAGCTTTGTAATCCTTTGTACCTGGAGCATTATACATCTGAGAAATTGAGTCTACAAAGACTTAACGTTTTGCCATGTTATGCTAGTTGAATGAATTAGAATCCGGTCTTTTATGGTTTATGAACGAGCAACAACTTAGGCACTTAGCTGGAACAATTTTTTTTTTGCATGAATCTGGTTAGAGCTGATCCAATTGTCAATTTAGCCTCTATGTCTCTAAAGTCTAGACTGGCCACATTTATCCAAGGTTCTAATGTCTAGACTGTCCACATTTGTTCTTTACTAAAACATCTAATTAATGAACTTTCTTCCACAAGTCTCCAAGTTCACTAAGGAGTTGGAAGAGCTACATGGTCCATCCGAGCCTGCATCCAATGTCTTCTTGAGAGTCTCGAGTTGATGGTCCATCGGCGCCTTTGCGCTTGCATCCCTTCAGGAATGCAGTCTGCTCCTCCATCGCCTGCAACTTCTTCTGTTCTCTTGTTTGATACCAAGGTCGAAGAACATAATCCGGTGGCTCCGTCAGACTTTGATTGCTCGCCGACGAGAAGAACTCGCCGGAATCGATGGAGTCTGGGCCGAGGATCTACACCTCCGAATACCAAATTGTGACAAACCACATTGGCTACTTGGGATTGTACTTCGGGGGTTCTGTATTAGCTAGAGTTTAGAACGAATTCACAGATATTGGAGTAGGATACAAGATTAGCGAGCACGCAGCCTTTCCCCGTCTCCTACGCATTCGTCCAGCTGGGCCCAATGAATCTTGGATTGGGCTTCTTCACTCTATTGGGCCTCTCTTCTCCCACTGGACCCGCCTTGCTTCCGGCCTCCAAGTGGTCTGCTCCCTTTGCCTTGTTGCCTTCAAGTTTCAGCATCGCCCCGTCGTCATCATCCAACAAAGGTTTTCATTATCGGAAATAAAAATTTATCGGAGGTCATGAATAAATAGAATAAGCAAGATATATCAGAAATATCGGACCAAATTCAAAAAAAAATTCAAATTGTTTTGAAAAAAATTTGTAGAATTTAACTTGAAACTATTCCTAAGCTATTAAACATCACTTGTTCACAGATAAAAACAAGAATAAAACATTATAGTGTGGGATTGTTGCACGGCTGAATTTATGTTGTCTGTGTGGAAGCAGGAAAGAAGGAAAAATTTTGGCCGATGCCAAATTTTATCGGACCCTGTGGATAGAAAGGAAATTTCAAAAATTTCGGTGAATTTCGGCCGATAAAAAAAAACCTTGCATCCAACAATTACTATCCCACAAATTGGAATGTATGCATTGTCGTCATCATCCAATAATTACTTGCTCCCTTTGCCTTGTATATATATAATAAACAAGTACTATCCCACAAATTGGAATCTATACATTGTCTCTGTAATCATCATCCAACAATTGTACGTGCACAAGCTGAGCACGATGACCGGCGGTCTCCCTCCAGTAGTGCTTCTTCTTCCCGTGTCGTTGCTGCTTGCATTGGCATGGCGAGCCGCCGCCGGAACTGCCGCCGGAGACCGCATCGGGCGGCTGCCGGGACAGCCGCCCGTGGACTTCCCGATGTACTCGGGGTACGTGGCGGTGGACGAGGGCCCCGGCGGGCGGGCGCTGTTCTACTGGCTCCAGGAGGTGCCGCCGGAGGCGCAGCCGGCGCCGCTGCTGCTGTGGCTGGATGGCGGGCCCGGGTGCTCGGCGGTGGGGTACGGCGCGTCCCAGGAGCTCGGCGCGTTCCGCATCCGGCCTGACGGCGCGACGCTATTCCTCAACGACAACCGGTGGAACACTGGTGCGCACCGTTGTTGCCGTCCGTACGTAGCTTGTTAATTATACGCTGATTATCGAGATTGAGTTTTGTGCGTGTATATACCGTGTTGCTGCAGCGGCGAACATCTTGTTCCTAGACTCACCAGCCGGCGTGGGATTCTCCTACACCAACACCAGCTCCGAGCTTTACACCAGCGGCGACAACAAAACAGCCCACGATTCATACACTTTCCTGGTGAAATGGTTCCAGAGGTTCCCGCAGTACAAGTACCGCGATTTCTACATTGCCGGAGAGAGCTACGGAGGTTAAGTGATACTTACTATAATAAACACGCGCTTTATTTTTCTACTGCAATAGTAACTGATGACATGATAATATAAATAAATATATATATATATAAAACTGAGTAAAATCGGCACACACGCAGGGCACTACGTCACGCAGCTGTCGCAGCTCGTCTACCGGAACAACGCAGGCGTCGCGAGACCCATCATAAACTTCAAAGGCTTCATGGTCGGCAACCCGGTGATCAACGACCACACGGACTACGCCGGCATGTTCGAGTCGTGGTGGAACCACGGGCTGATCTCCGACGGCACGTACCAGCTGCTCAAGGCCTCCTGCGGCGGCCTCAACGAGTCCATCAGCCACCCGTCGCCGGCGTGCAGTGCGGCGACGGACGTGGCCGTGGCGGAGCAGGGGAACATCGACAGGTACAGCATCTACACGCCCCTCTGCGGCCAGACGTCGTCGACCAAGAGATCATGGAAGCCGTCGTCGTTGATAGGCCGCCGCCACTACCACCACGTGATGGCGGGGGGATCGTATGACCCGTGCACCGAGAGCCACTCCACGGTTTACTACAACCGGCCGGAGGTGCAGCGGGCTCTCCACGCCAACCTCACCGGAATAAACTATCCATGGGCGACCTGCAGGTTGGTGCGTGGCGTGCATGTGTGGCAATGTGTTTCGGCATCATTTTGAATGCTGCAGCTTCATTTTGAATCCTGCTCCATGAACTTCTTCAGTGTTTTAATCTTCACCAACTGGGGAGATTCGCCGACGTCCGTGCTTCCTATCTACAAAGAGCTTATCGCAGCTGGCCTAAGGATATGGGTCTTCAGGTGAGTTCGTTGCAGCTAGCGTTTTTCTTTCCTTTTTTGAAACAAAAAATGGGCACCAGGAGAGCCACCGATTATTTGCCTAGACAGCTGTTGCAGCAAACGGTGTGCTCTTATGCATGGGGAGGATTGGAGGCTGTTTGATAGGCAAAGTAGAAATTTAGAATACACGTTCCCTATTCCAATCCGAATTGAATAATTTTCAATCAAATTATTGCATTGGCGCCCAGTGTATTTGATTGCATGCATAGAACTAGAAGGTCGTGCATTGCGTCAGGTGCATAATATTCCGCTGTGAACCTGTCGTTTTCATGGATGAATGAATAGCAGAAGGCCCCAAATAGTCGTTCACATGAAAGTTGTCTCTTGCTCCAGCTTCAATTTTGTCGCAATTATGTGGCGTTTGCCAACTTGTTTTCATCATGTGTGCCAAAATTTCGATCGCCAACTATATAGAAATTTGATTGAAAGTCACGGTTGCCCTGTCATCAAGAAGAATAATTGCAACAACAGTAAGTTGGAAAATGAAACACAACTGCATTTGAATTCAACTACTACTACTCCTACTCAACACAATTTCCTGTGCTTGGACATGGATAGCCTCTAGTCCAGTAGTAGGGATGGAATAGACCACACACGCACAACTATTTAGGATATATTTTGGGCCAGGAAGTCACACAAAGACGTGACAGGGAAGCCTGCATTATTTGGCACAACAACTGTAGGAGTACTGAATGTTCAAAGTCAGTCATCTTTGATCTCTCGTTTATTTCGCAGTGGAGACACGGACGCCGTAATCCCCTTAACATCAACAAGATACTCCATTGATGCTCTTGGCCTCCCAACTATCACCAGCTGGTATCCGTGGTATGATAAGAAACAGGTCAGCTTCATTATTCATTCTACTCAACCGGCCTTCCTCGATCATCTGAACCTCATGACGGATGGACATACATCTCTAAATTCTAGTTAATTTCTAGTCACATTTCACGTCAATATGCAAATTACTCTGGTATTCACACATCCTACAAGTCGACAGCTGTTAATAATCTGGGCTAATTATCATTTGCGATTTTGATTTTAAATAGGTTGGTGGATGGAGCCAAGTGTATGAGGGCCTGACCTTGGTGACCGTCCGTGGCGCAGGTCACGAGGTTCCCCTCCACCGCCCGCGGCAAGCACTCATATTGTTCCAACAGTTCTTGAAGGGGGAACCCATGCCAAAAAATGGAACCGTGGTATAGTTATCATTTATTTTTATTGGCATACATAACGGGAAATAAGTCAACATTAAATTGTGTGCAATACTTAGCACATTCAAGTATTTATTTCTTCCCAATGCATATATATTGTACACAAGTTTTTTTTGCGAAACATATTGTACACAAGTTAAAAATTTAGAACAGCAAGAATAACGGCACACAAGATTCTTTGTTCTTCAGAACTGCAGAAGAGAGGACTCTTTGGTCTTCAAGATTGCAAAAATAATAGGATAACTGGTTGTACAGTGCAAGGTATTTGCAGGGTGCCCAACTGCCCATACAATCTTCAGATGGATGTAAAGATAACATTCCTCATCGGGGATTTATATGAAAACATTTACATGACATAACCCAAAAGGTTTTGTCGTGGAAGAAAAGAACATAAGGGATGTCGCCTGTAGAAATCCATTGATGGGTTAAAAGTAAGTCTCTAGACAGTAGTATTTGAAGTTGATGAAACGATAAGAAAGTTTGGGTTTTAATAAAAATAAGAAGGACAATAGCGTTTATGCAAAGCTCAAGAATGAAAAATTCACTTTCCACATCCTGTGAATAGATGACATTCTACTCATTAGTAGTGAGTTAATCTGTCATTGAAGAAGAAGAAGTTTTGTCCTCAAATCTCAATATGAATGATCTTGGTGAAGCGTCATTGGTTCGAAGAATCAAAATTCACCGAGATAGAAGGAAATTGGGTATTAGGACTATTGCAAAGGCATACTTAGAAAAGATTCTAAAGAAGTAAAGTATGCATGCGAGTAAACCTGTGCCTGCTCCTATAGTAAAGGGTAATAGTTTTGGGAACTTTAAGTGTTCCAGGAGCCGATATGAGATCGATCAAAAGAATATGGTTCCATATGCTTCAGCTGTTGGAAGCTTGATGTGTGTACAAGTACAAGTAAGAACTTACCCTGACGTTGTTTATGTATCCGAGATATTTTGGCAGAAGTCCAGTTCAAATATAGATCACTGGAATTAAGTTGAGAATGTCTTGCAATTTTGCAAAGTATCATAGGCCCCATACTGAGTAAGAAAGAACAAGTACTCTCAAATAGTTATGGGTACAAATGTTAAGTCATGGCGAGATATGTAGTGAAATCCACAGTAGTTGCTAACACTCGTAGTTGGAGTATTATTATGGAAAAACTCCAAAAAACAGTTGTGGTGTCATTAGTGATGCATACCATAGTATAGCTTGACATGAGGCTTAAGGAACAGGCAAAAGGAGGTTAAGGGAATTTGTACCCGGATCTAACAATGGTAGACAACATCAATAATCATTTAAAGTAAGTTAACTCTAAGACAATAGGTCAAGTGTGCTGCCAAACACATTGACACTAAGTTATATGTTGTAAAGGATAAAAAAATCCAGAATCATTTTGAAAGCATTGAGCACATAAGTACCGAGTAAGTACTTGCGGATCCGCTTACCAAAGGTTAACCACCCAGTGCGTTCAGAGAACACACAGTCGACATTGGTTTATGGAAAAGCCTATGATTTCTGGATACTAAGGGGCCTAGTTGAGTATATGTTTCAAAACAGAGAGGTGCATTATAGTTGTTAAATCTAATGGTAACTGACTGTGACGATAAAGCGCGCTCTATACCCTGTTCTGTGATGGAATGAGAAAAAGATAAAGAAAGTTGAGTTTAAATATGAGGTGAGATTAAGGCAGAGATTGTTAGTGTTGATCTCATCCAACTCGGCCCAACGGTCGAGTCGGGCCTTGATCCAGTGCCCTGATCAGGGGCATCCAACCAAACCAAGGTTGGTGGGCCCCCGTCGCGCAGCACTATATAGAGGGAGGTGAGGGCCAGGGCGCAAATATGAGGTTCACTACAACCGTCATGATCCCCACTTACTGCGCTCACCCTACCGATCAAGGGAGTGTTGAAGCGGCGGGAAGTGCCACCACCGGACCGTTGCATCGCGCCTGCATTGCGTCTCCACGGGCTGCTCCCTCGTCGGCGGTGCCATGGCTGCGACTGCGCTCGACATGTGGTACACCAAGCAAGTTTCCCTATCTAAGTTATGCATTTACCCACTGATCTGCACCTAGAGGTTCTATAATTTCTATCACATGCTTCCTATCTACAAAGAGCTTATCGCAGCTGGCCTAAGGATATGGGTCTTCAGATCAGTTCGTTGCAGCTAGCATTTTTCTTTTCTTTTTTGAAACAAAAAATGGGCACCAGGAGAGCTACCGATTATTTGGCCTAGACAGCTGTTGGAGCAAACGGTGTGCTCTTATGCATGGGGAGGATTGGGAGGCTGTTTGATAGGCAAAGTAGCAACTTAGAATACACGTGGTTTTCTCTATTTCAATCCGAATTGAATAATTTTCAATCAAATTATTGCATTGGCGCCCAGTGTATTTGATTGCATGCATAGAACTAGAAGGTCGTGCATTGCGTCAGGTGCATAATATTCCGCTGTGAACCTGTCGTTTTCATGGATGAATGAATAGCAGAAGGCCCCAAATAGTCGTTCACATGAAAGTTGTCTCTTGCTCCAGCTTCAATTTTGTCGCAATTATGTGGCGTTTGCCAACTTGTTTTCATCATGTGTGCCAAAATTTCGATCGCCAACTATATAGAAATTTGATTGAAAGTCACGGTTGCCCTGTCATCAAGAAGAATAATTGCAACAACAGTAAGTTGGAAAATGAAACACAACTGCATTTGAATTCAACTACTACTACTACTACTCAACACAATTTCCTGTGCTTGGACATGGATAGCCTCTAGTCCAGTAGTAGGGATGGAATAGACCACACACGCACAACTATTTAGGATATATTTTGGACCAGGAAGTCACACAAAGACGTGACAGGGAAGCCTGCATTAGGCCCTCCACAATGTGTTGCTTAAGTGCTGCCTAGAAAGGACAGAGAAAAGTAGAGCACCGCTCCTAACACTATGAGAGGTGCTGCCAACTCTGAGCGACGCCAGGAAAAGAGAGAGCGGTGAAAGTTCTTGCGCCGGTTCCAACTTCTTAAAAAAATATAAATAAACTGTAGAAGTTCATCCACTTCAGGAGGAATGGGAGGACTGGGGAAATTTCTAAAGCGCGACTGAAACGGATGGTGGGGAAGACGATGATATTTTATTGAAGCTGTGGGTCCCACTTAAATACGTAGCATTGGTTCCACCTACCTTACTCATTGCAGCTTTACTTGGCTGGTGCTCAATTTGCTGTAGCTAGGCCCACAAATTTTCTGGCCTCACTCCCGCATTGTGGACGGCCTTATTTGGCACAACAACTGTAGGAGTACTGAATGTTCAAAGTCAGTCATCTTTGATCTCTCGTTTATTTCGCAGTGGAGACACGGACGCCGTAATCCCCTTAACATCAACAAGATACTCCATTGATGCTCTTGGCCTCCCAACTATCACCAGCTGGTATCCGTGGTATGATAAGAAACAGGTCAGCTTCATTATTCATTCTACTCAACCGGCCTTCCTCGATCATATGAACCTCATGACCGATGGACATACATCTCTGAATTCTAGTTAATTTCTAGTCACATTTCACGTCGATATGCAAATTACTCTGGTATTCACACATCCTACAAGTCGACAGCTGTTAATAATCTGTGCTAATAATCATTTGTGATTTTGATTTTAAATAGGTTGGTGGATGGAGCCAAGTGTATGAGGGCCTGACTTTGGTGACCGTCCACGGCGCAGGTCACGAGGTTCCCCTCCACCACCCGCGTCAAGCACTCATATTGTTCCAACAGTTCTTGAAGGGGGAACCCATGCCAAAAAATGGAACCGTGACATAGTTATCATTTATTTTTATTGGCATACATAACGGGAAATAAGTCAACATTAAATTGTGTGCAATACTTAGCACATTCAACTATATATTTCTTCCCAATGCATGTATATTGTACACAAGTTTTTTTTTGCGAAACATATTGTACACAAGTTAAATTTTAGAACAGCAAGAATAACGGCACACAAGATTCTTTGTTCTTCAGAACTGCAGAAGAAAGGACTCTTTGGTCTTCAAGATTGCAAAAATAATAGGATAACTGGTTGTACAATGCAAGGTATTTGCAGGGTGCCCAACTGCCCATACAGTCTTCAGATGGATATAAAGACGGCATTTCTCATCGGGGATTTATATAAAAACGTTTACATGGCATAACCCAAAAGGTTTTGTCGTGGAAGAAAAGAACATAAGGGATGCCGCCTGTAAAAATCCATTTTCGGGTTAAAAGTAAGTCTCTAGACAGTAGTATTTGAAGTTGATGAAACGATGAAAAAATTTGGATTTTAAAGAAAATAAGAAGGACAATAGCGTTTATGCAAAGCTCAAGAATGTAAAATTCACTTTCCACATCCTGTGAATAGATGACATTCTATGTAACACCCTAAAAATTTCATGTTTTCAAAATAGCCTAAAATGATTTATTTATATATTTTGTGAGCATGTGAACGTAGGAAAAATAATAATATTTATGAAAATAAAATTCACTTTAAGGCTAGATACATGTTTGTGCATCCATGCTGCTGCATGTGTTAATTTGTGGTGACTGATTTTTGTTCAAATTTAAAAGGATTTCAAAATCCCTTTTGAAAAGATTTGAAAATGACTTTGAAATAAAAAGAAAAAAAAGAAAATCTCCTCTTCCTCTCTTTTGGCCAGCCAGCCTTTTTCCTCCCTTCCTGGCCCGTTTGGCCTGTTCCTTCTTTGGCCCAACTCGGCCGAAGCCCGCGACCAAGGCCCGCTCGGTCTCTCCCTTTTCTCTGGCCGAGCCCGCGCGCTCCTTCTTCTTGGGCCGGCAAAGCCACGGCCCAACTCGCGTCAGCCTGCGCGCGCAGCGACGCCACCTCCTTTCTATGACTGACGGTCGGGCCCCGCCACTATAGTGCCGTCGTCCTCCTCTCTTTCGACTTTGATGCAGACTCGATCGGGAGTCCGACGCCATGCCGCGCCGTGCCGACTGTCCTCGCGTGTGTCGCACGCCTGCACGCCTATAAAACGCAAGAGCGACCGCCTCCGCTCGCTCTACCGAAAGCTCTCGCGCCAGCCTTGCCTTCAATTGACCTAGCAGCGCCGTCGCCGAACCCTAAAGCCACTGCCTAGGTCGATTCGTCGTTCCACCGGTCGAATCGCCGTCGTAAGCAAGCCGCCGAGTTTCGCAACGATCTCGCGAAGCTTCTGCGTCTGTTCTTCATCTTTTTCTCGCTCAGTATCGCTTGCTCATCGCTGTCGAACTTTGCAGATTTGCGCTGTCCGCCTCCACGAGCTGCACGCCATCCTCGGTTCGCCTCAACCCGAGACGTTGCCCTAGGTGAGTTCGCCTCGTGATTCTCTTTCGATCTGTACCGGTCCCGTGTGATTTGGTGCACTGGTTCGCCCAAACCGTGAGCTCCGGCGAGCTCGGTCGCCGCCGGCGATGGCCGCCGCCATGTTGGTCGTCTTCCCCGGCGAGCCGGTTCCTCCTCTCCCTCCCGATCTAATCTGATCTGTCCGGATTGGATCCAACGGTCCAAAACGCACCGTACCCCTTCGGGCGTCAATTTTGCTAAAGAGCCCTTGGGATTCTCAGTTTTTGAACCCGCAGTCCAAAACGTATTCCCTAGTTTATGCTTTCGTCTCTGGAAAACGTATTTTCCAATTTGCAGATTCAAATTGAAGTTCCATCTAATTACAGTTTTGCCACTGCCTTTAATTGCTCATAACTTCTTCATTTTAACTCCAAATTGACCCGTTCAACTTGCGTTAGATTCGTCTTTTCGAGATCTATCTATTCATATAATTTGTAATCATGTTTTTGAACTTTAAAATTTGAGTTTAGATTTAATCTCTTTCTTTAATAGGAAAACTTGCTTTATCCATAACTTTCTCGTTATAGCTCTGTTTTTTGTGATCTTCACGTCTGTGTGATCATAGCAACGTATAGAATAGTTTTATAAACTTTTCAAAACTATTTGTCTCTGATGGTGTACTGTTCTAATTAAATCTATTTGTTTGCCTCGTGTATGATTGCTCGGATGATTGTATGTTGCTGCTTGGTGATGTTGATCGAGTTCAGACAGTGAGGTTTGCGTTGGTGATCAAGAGAACTTCTACGACCAGCAAGACTTTCAGGAGAACTTTGATCAAGGCAAGTATATCTAGGGACCTTCCTTGTTGTCCTATTCATGATGCTCACTAAAATACATATGCATGTGTCTTCCTTGCTACCTATGGTAGGATTTCCTAGATTTTGAATACTCAATTACCTTGTTACCCTGGGAGGTTTGCATTGGTAGTTCTATTGTTAGTGCAACAATCATGATCTTGAAACTTGATTAATGAATATGCTATAAACATAAACAAGATGACTTTCTAGCAACAGAAGGACCTGTCTTGTAACTGATTATCCGGGATTTAACGTACAGCTGTGAGGGCTATACGGCTCTGGCTTTAGTTGCTTGAGAAACCCTTTTCTAGCTGGTTAGAGGTCTGCGAGTTGGGTATAGGACAGCCTCTGTCCTATTGAGCCTAGCTATGGAAGTGCCCTTTTATATTATTGGAAGGGGGGTTCCTATATTTGATGACCCTGCGGTCCTGGCCGGTTAGACGAGCTCTTAGGTGGCTTTATATGATTTCTGGTGTTTTGGACCTTGCAAACCCATACATTTGGAAATCATGACTCATAGTGAACGTGTACACCTCTACGCAGAGTTAACAAACTGGTATACTAGCCGTGCTCGCGGATACGAGTGGCCTTGGAACACTTACATTAAGGGATAATGACTTTTACTTGTTAAGATGATCATTTATGTTAATTGTTTAAGATATTTATTATTCATGTTCATTGATCATGTGTAAATGGGTTTTGCTACTACCTTGATGCTAATAAATGCTAAATTGGATGATCAATTAATTGCTAACCGCAGCAAACCAGTGTCAGCTTATTGAGCCTCATAACCCCCTAGCTATATTTGTTGAGTTCGACATGGACTCACTCTTGCAATTTCCCCCACACCTCAGGACGAAGTTCAGATTGCTAGCTTTCAAAGGAGTTAGGCTTGTGATCAACCAGTCAGTTTGGATCCAGTGGAGTGGAGTCTACACCCGGAGATCGGAGTTGTTTATCCATTGATTGTTCCTAAGGTTATATCTTTTATACTATGTACATTATGTTATTAAGCATTGTTATTTGATATCATCCCTCATTTGTAGCTATATGTGAGACTTGTTTCTAAAGACTCACATATGGTGTGTATCAGGTTTTGTCCTTAAAATTGGGTGTTACAAGTGGTATCAGAGCAATGCTGACTATAGGACGCAAGCCTAGTTAGAATGGTCGTTTTAGTGTTCTTTGCTTCACCTACTTCTTGCTTTCCGTCTTGATCTTGTTATTTGCTAAACTTTGATGCTCTTCTCTCACATTCTATTACAAAATATTGCTTCTTTCTAACTAAAGTCTAAATTCTATAGATGTCTCGTGCACCCAAGAGAGTTCGCATGTCCGTTGGAGGCTGCCATCCATCCCGTTACGTGTACGAGCCTATGGAGCAAGATGAAGAGCTGAGTGTGTATCAAGACAAGCAAGTGGTCTACCCTGTCGAACCACCATCACCAATGCCATCTCCTACACCCGAGCCTGAAGAAAAAGAGCCAAAATTTGGAAGATACGGTGCGCCAGCAAGGAAGAGATCTCAAGAGGTTGCAAAAGGAGAGTGATGACCTCAGGGAAAGACTTGGAGAACCAAGGATATATGATTTGCTTCGCAGCCCGCTTCGACCATAGTTTTGGAGTCCCTTTTGTAATAAGACGCTAGAAGCGCAAGTTGAGTCTAGTCAAGTCTTTAAGTGTGGTGTGAACCTTGTGTGCTTAGTTGAGTTCTTATTATGATTATGAGTGATTTGCTTCTTTGTAATGAGTGCTGGGATATTGTAGGCTTGTCTACAGATCCCTTAGTTAAGAATATTCAGTTTTAAGTTAATAAATAAAAAGTTTGGGTTGGTTTATCTCTTCTCGAAGTTTGCTGTTTTCTGGAGCAGTCAGTGGTGTTCAGGTCATAACTCTTTACCTGTTCTAGCAATGGATATGAAATTTTTGTGGGAATAAATAGACCTCTGTATCTTTCCAACGCCGCAAGAATCACCTCATTATGAGTTCTGGATTAAAAGTTATAACTGTTGCAAGCTGAAGTTTCTGTTCTGTCTGGGATCTGAAACCAGATTCTGTTGTGGTCAGTTTTTGATTAACTTAGCGTCAGAATCAGAGAACATGGTCTAAATAAAAGTTGTATATAATTTCATGAGCTTTCCAACGGTGTAAAGTACAATATTATTGGATTTGTAGAACAAGAGTTATAGCAGTTTTACTATGCTGCTATTTTTCTACTCGCGGGAGAAATCAGATTGTTTTTGCACATAAGTTTATTTGGAATATATTGGATAGGAGAAGAAGCAAGCTATCCTTTGGTGCCCCTAGTTGACCTTTTCTTAAGGGGGTAGCCACGATGAAGAAGTTGCAACGAACATTTTATGCGTTCAAAGATTTTAGTTGGAATGAGCAGTTGTCTCTATGGTTGGGAGGCCTATCCATGTGCGAGAGTCCTTTGTTTGGATCAGTGACTTGATGGAACATCTACAAGGAGCTCAGGTGGTCATCAAGAATGGGTTTTGTTTTGAGTTATCATCACTTGGGTGTTCAAGCACTTTCACTCAAGACAAGTTGGTATTGATGATAACAAATAGAGACATCACACATCTACAATTGGTTTTATGGTAACTTAAGTGAGTGAGTTTAGCTTGAATGGAGTCTCTTTTTGGTTATGAAATGTCTAATGATGGTATTACCAAGAGTAGAACCCAAGAGAGATGTGTTGAGTCAGACCCACCCAAGTAGGTAGAAGTGACTCGGAGTTTCTCTGAAATGAGAGGTTATGGATGTGTTCTAAAGGTTTATGCATGAAGTCAGCAAAAGGGATGTAGGTTGAACTACGCGACATATGATGTGAATTCATTCAAGGATGTAAGTGTGGCATTTACATAGATTGTAAGAGTGACATACTTGGATCATGAGAATCTAAAGGACATTCTCCATAAGTTGGTTCAAGCTTGTGACATTAGTGTTGGGTTCAGTTAACCAGATGGTTGTGGTTTGGAAGTGAGCTAGCATTAGGAGAAGCAAAAGTCATTGCCAGTACCCTTAGCAAATGAGAGTGATGATAAGAAGGTTCGGACAAAACCAAGGACTAAGGAAGTACGTTCCAGGAATTGAGTAAACTAACCGAAACATGGTCACTAACATTTTGAAGTTGATGGCAGGATCTATTTTGGACGAAGAGAATAATGAGGGCCATTTTAGATGTGTATATATCTAGCAGGAGATTTGGTAGTATGGATTTAAAAGCCATATAACAGAGCATGCACAAAGTTTCTGCGCAGCATTTTAGAAACAGTGGAGACCAGAGTTTGTCATACAATTGGGTTCACACAACCATGTCAAGGTGATCTTTATGGGAAGCGTAGAGAGTTGTTCGGAGTATCCATTAATATCACGGAGCAAGTTACTTTGGAGTAAAGTTAATGGGTATGCGAAGTAAAGTGGAATCCTTATCAAGATGAGGGAACCACCAAAGAAAGTGAGGAAGATCCTATGGCAGAGTGTCTACCTCCTTGATTATCTTATCCCGAATCTCGAGGACAAGATTCATCTTAAGGGGGTAGAATTGTAACACCCTAAAAATTTTATGTTTTCAAAATAGCCTAAAATGATTTATTTATATATTTTGTGAGCATGTGAACGTAGGAAAAATAATAATATTTATGAAAATAAATTTCACTTTAAGGCTAGATACATGTTTGTGCATCCATGCTGCTGCATGTGTTAATTTGTGGTGAGTGATTTTTGTTCAAATTTAAAAGGATTTCAAAATCCCTTTTGAAAAGATTTGAAAATGACTTTGAAATAAAAAGAAAAAAAAGAAAATCTCCTCTTCCTCTCTTTTGGCCCAGCCAGCCTTTTTCCTCCCTTCCTGGCCCGTTTGGCCTGTTCCTTCTTTGGCCCAACTCGGCCGAAGCCCACGACCAAGGCCCGCTCGGTCTCTCCCTTTTCTCTGGCCGAGCCCGCGCGCTCCTTCTTGGGCCGGCAAAGCCACGGCCCAACTCGCGTCAGCCCGCACGCGCAGCGATGCCGCCTCCTTTCTACGACTGACGGTCAGGCCCCGCCACTACAGTGCCGTCGTCCTCCTCTCTTTTGTCTTCGATGCAGACTCGATCGGGAGTCCGACGCCACGCCGCGCCATGCCGACTGTCCTCGTGTGTGCCGCACGCCTGCACGCCTATAAAACACAAGCGCGACCGCCTTCGCTCGCTCTATCGAAAGCTCTCACGCCAGCCTTGCCTTCAATTGACCTAGCAGCGCCGTCGCCGAACCCTAAAGCCACCGCCTAGGTCGATTCGTCGTTCCACCGGTCGAATCGCCGTCGTAAGCAAGCCGCCGAGTTTCGCAACGATCTCGCGAAGCTTCCGTGTCTGTTCTTCATCTTTTTCTCACTCAGTATCACTTGCTCATCGCTGCCGAACTTTGCAGATTTGCGTCGTCCGCCTCCGTGAGCTGCACGCCATCCTCGGTTCGCCTCGACCCGAGACGTTGCCCTAGGTGAGTTCGCCTCGTGATTCTCTTTCGATCTGTACTGGTCCCGTGTGATTTGGTGCACTAGTTCGCCCAAACCATGAGCTCCAGCGAGCTCAGTCGCCACCGGCGATGGCCGCCATCGTGTTGGTCGTCTTCCCCGGCGAGCCGGTTCCGCCTCTCCCTCCCGATCTAATCTGATCCATCTGGATTGGATCCAACGGTCCAAAACGCACCGTACCCCTTCAGCCGTCAATTTTGCTAAAGAGCCCTTAGGATTCTTAGTTTTCGAACCTGCAGTCCAAAATGTATTCCCTGGTTTATGCTTTCATCTCTGGAAAACGTATTTTCCAATTTGCAGATTCAAATTGAAGTTCCATCTAATTACAGTTTTGCCACTGCCTTTAATTGCTCATAACTTCTTCATTTTAACTCCAAATTGACCCGTTCAACTTGCGTTAGATTCGTCTTTTCGAGATCTATCTGTTCATATAATTTGTAATCATGTTTTTGAACTTTAAAATTCGAGTTTAGATTTAATCTCTTTCTTTAATAGGAAAACTTGCTTTATCCATAACTTTCTCGTTATAGCTCCGTTTTTCATGATCTTCGGGTCTATGTGATCATAGCAACGTGTAGAATAGTTTTATAAACTTTTGAATACTATTTATCTCTGATGGTGTACTGTTCTAATTAAATCTATTTGTTTGCCTCGTGTATGAATGCTCGGATGATTGTATGTTGTTGCTTGGTGATGTTGATCGAGTTCAGACGGTGAGGTTTGCGTTCGTGATCAAGAGAACTTCTACGACCAGCAAGACTTTCAGGAGAACTTTGATCAAGGCAAGTATAGCTAGGGACCTTCCTTGTTGTCCTATTCATGATGCTCACTAAAATACATATGCATGTGTCTTCCTTGCTACCTATGGTAGGATTTTCTAGATTTTGAATACTCAATTACCTTGTTACCCTGGGAGGTTTGCATTGGGTAGTTCTATTGCTAGTGCAACAATCATGATCTTGAAACTTGATTAATGAATATGCTATAAACATAAACAAGATGACTTTCTAGCAACAGAAGGACTTGTCTTGTAACTGATTATCCGGGATTTAACGTACAGCTGTGAGAGCTATATGGCTCTGGCTTTAGTTGCTTGAGAAACCCTTTTCTAGCTGGTTAGAGGTCTGCGAGTTGGGTATAGGACAGCCTCTGTCTTGTTGAGCCTAGCTATGGAAGCGGCCTTTTATATTATTGGAAGGGGGGTTTCTATATCTGATGACCCTGCGGTCCTGGCTGGTTAGACGAGCTCTTAGGTGGCTTTATATGATTTCTGGTGTTTTGGACCTTGCAAACCCATACATTTGGAAATCATGACTCATAGTGAATGTGTACACCTCTGCGCAGAGTTAACAAACTGGTATACTAGCCGTGCTCACGGATACGAGCGGCCTTGGAACACTTACATTAAGGGATAATGACTTTTACTTGTTAAGATGATCATTTATGTTAATTGTTTAAGATATTTATTATTCATGTTCATTGATCATGTGTAAATGGGTTTTGCTACTACCTTGATGCTAATAAATGCTAAATTGGATGATCAATTAATTGCTAACCACAGTAAACCAGTGTCAGCTTATTGAGCCTCATAAACCCCTGGCTATATTTGTTGATTTCGACATGGACTCACTCTTGCAATTTCCCCCACACCTCAGGACGAAGTTTAGATTGCTAGCTTTCAAAGGAGTTAGGCTGGTGATCAACCAGTCAGTTTGGATCCAGTGTAGTGGAGTCTACACCTGGAGATCGGAGTTGTTTATCCGTTGATTGTTCCTAAGCTTATATCTTTTATACTATGTACATTATGTTATTAAGCATTGTTATTTGATATCATCCCTCATTTGTAGCTATATGTGAGACTTGTTTCTAAAGACTCACATATGGACATGGTGTGCATCAAGTTTTGTCCTTAAAACCGGGTGTTACATTCTACTCATTAGTAGTGATGTTAATCTGTCATTGGAGAAGAAGTTTTATCCTCAAATTTCAATGTGAATGATCTTGATGAAGCGTCATTGGTTCGAGGAATCAAAATTCACCGAGATAGAAGAAAATGAGGTATTAGGACTATCGCAAAGGTATACTTAGAAAAGATTCTAAAGAAGTAAAGTATGCATGCGAGTAAACCTACGCCTGCTCCTATAGTCAAGGGTAATAGTTTTGGGAACTTTAAGTGTTCCAGGAACTAATATGAGATCGATCAAAAGAATATGGTCCATATGCTTTAGCTGTTGGAAGTTTGATGTGTGTACAAGTACAAGTAAGAACTTACCCTGACGTAGTTTATGTATCCGGGATATTTTGGCAGAATTCCAATTCAGATATAGATCACTGGAATCGAGTTGAGAATGTCTTGTAATTTTGCAAAGTATCTAGGCCCCATGCTGAGTAAGAAAGAACAAGTACTCTCAAATAGTCAAGGGTACAAATGTTAAGCCATGGCGAGATATGTAGTGCAATCCACAGTAGTTGCTAACACTCGCAGTTGGAGTATTATTGTGAACAAACTTCAAAGAAACAGTTGTGGTGTCATCAGTGATGCATACCATAGTATAGCTTGACATGAGGCTTAAGGAATAACAAAAGGGGGGTTAAGGGAATTTCTACCTGGATGTAACAATGGTAGACAACAGCAATAACCATTTAAAGTAAGTTAACTCCTAAGACAATAGGTTAAGTGTGCTATCAGACACATTGACACTAAGTTATATGTTGTAAAGGAGAAAATCCAGAATAATTTTGAAAGCATTGAGCACATAAGTACCGAGTAAGTACTTGTGGATCCGCTTACCAAAGGTTAACCACCCAGTGCGTTCAGAGAACACACAGTCGACACTGGTTTATGGGAAAGCCTATGATTTCTAGATACTAAGGGTCTAGTTGAGTATCTGTTTCAAAACAGAAATGTGCATTATAGTTGTTAAATCTAATGGTAACTGACCGCGACGATGAAGCGCGCTCTATACACTGATCTGTGATGGAATGAAAAAAAGATAAAGAAAATTGAGTTTAAGTATGAGGTGAGATTAAGGGGGAGATTGTTAGTGTTGATCTCATCCGACTCGGCCCAACAGTCGAGTCGAGCCTTGATCCAGTGCCCTGATCAGGGGCAGCCAACCAAACTAAGATTGGTGGGCTCCTGTTGCGCAGCACTATATAGAGGAAGGTGGGGGTTAGGGCGCAAATATGAGGTTCACTACAGCCGCCATGATCCTCACTTACTGCCCTAACCCTACCGATCAAGGGAGTGCTGAAGTGGCGGGAAGTGCCACCACCGGACCACTGCATGATGCCTGCACTGTGTCTCCACGGGCTGCTTCCTCGTCGACAGCGCCATGGCCGCGACTGCGCTCGACATGTGGTACACCAAGCAAGTTTCCCTATCTAAGTTATCTATTTACCTACTGATCTGCACCTAGAGGTTCTAGAATTTCTATCACATGCTTCGTATCTACAAAGAGCTTATCGCAGCTGGTCTAAGGATATGGGTCTTCAGATCAGTTCGTTGCAGCTAGTGTTTTTCTTTCCTTTTTTGAAACAAAAAATGGGCACCAGGAGAGCTACCGATTATTTGCCTAGACAGCTGTTGCAGCAAACGGTGTGCTCTTATGCATGGGGAGGATTGGAGGCTGTTTGATGGGCAAAGTAGAAATTTAGAATACACGTGGTTTTCTCTATTCCAATTCGAATTGAATAATTTTCAATCAAATTATTGCATTGGCGCCCAGTGTATTCGATTGCATGCATAGAACTAGCTAGAAGGTCGTTACAGCTATCGTGTCACACTTTGCTGCAATGATCGGACGGAATGATTGACTGAAGAAGTAGGTATAGGTCGTGCATTGCGTCAGGTGCATAATATTCCGCTGTGAACCTGTCGTTTTCATGGATGACTGAATAGCAGAAGGCTCCAAATAGTCGTTCACATGAAAGTTGTCTCTTGCTCCAGCTTCAATTTTGTCGCAATTACGTGGCGTTTGCCAACTTGTTTTCATCATGTGTGCCAAAATTTCGATCGCCAACTATATAGAAATTTGATTGAAAGTCACGGTTGCCCTGTCATCAAGAAGAATAATTGCAACAACAGTAAGTTGGAAAATGAAACACAACTGCATTTGAATTCAACTACTACTACTACTACTCAACACAATTTCCTGTGCTTGGACATGGATAGCCTCTAGTCCAGTAGTAGGGATGGAATAGACCACACACGCACAACTATTTAGGATATATTTTGGGCCAGGAAGTCACACAAAGACGTGACAGGGAAGCCTGCATTATTTGCCACAACAACTGTAGGAGTACTGAATGTTCAAAGTCAGTCATCTTTGATCTCGTTTATTTCGCAGTGGAGACACGGACGCCGTAATCCCCTTAACATCAACAAGATACTCCATTGATGCTCTTGGCCTCCCAACTATCACCAGCTGGTATCCGTGGTATGATAAGAAACAGGTCAGCTTCATTATTCATTCTACTCAACCGGCCTTCCTCGATCATCTGAACCTCATGACCGATGGACATACATCTCTGAATTCTAGTTAATTTCTAGTCACATTTCACGTCAATATGCAAATTACTCTGGTATTCACACATCCTACAAGTCGACAGCTGTTAATAATCTGTGCTAATAATCATTTGTGATTTTGATTTTAAATAGGTTGGTGGATGGAGCCAAGTGTATGAGTGCCTGATCTTGGTGACCGTCCGTGGCGTAGGTCACGAGGTTTCCCTCCACCGCCCGCGGCAAGCACTCATATTGTTCCAAGAGTTCTTGAAGGGGGTACACATGCCACAAAAATGGAACCGTGGCATAGTTATCATTTATTTTTATTGGCATACATAACGAGAAATAACTCAATATTAAATTGTGTGCAATACTTAGCACATTTAAGTATTTATTTCTTCCCAATGCATGTATATTGTACACAAGGTTTTTTTTTGCGAAACATATTGTACACAAGTTAAATTTTAAAACAGCAAGAATATCGGCACACAAGATTCTTTGTTCTTCAGAACTGCAGAAGAAAGGACTCTTTGGTCTTCAAGATTGCAAAAATAATATGATAACTGGTTGTACAGTGCAAGGTATTTGCAGGGTGCCCAACTGCCCATACAGTCTTCAGAAATCTTGCCACTTATAAAGCTATCCCTTCCATTGGAGCGAGCCCATGAACTTATAGCACGTCTCTTTCTTTCTCAATCCATGTAAAAAGGTTAAGCTAGAGATAATTTGACACCGCAACAAGGTTTATGAACTAATAATTCTCACCTACCTACATTCGTAAGGTAGTACTAAACCACCCACCAGGCAACAACACAACCACACCAGAACCTTGGGCCAACAACTACAACTATTACAGATACAAACAGGTCATGGTGGACTTACATTCATTGCCCAGGTGGAGTTACGGAAAGAAAGAGGGGGAAAAAAAAAGAAGTTGTATCAGAGCAAGGCTAATAATACAGTCGGTATGCTGGCTGTAAAGTTCCTTATAGCCTTCTTCTAGCCCACCCGTATAGTAGTTAGCTTTTCATTATTAATACAGGGCCCAATTTTCTGTCTCATAAAGTTTCTTGGTTCTTGTGCCTCAGCCGGCTGTAAGCTTACAGTCCGTTTCTCTTCTCTCTTTTCTCCTCTCTCCTCCACCTCAGCATTTAGCCAGCTTACAACATGTTATTATACTTACTCTTACACGAGTAGGGAGCAAGGTATTGCCAATCCCAACGGTGCATTTCATTTTGATGTTACCTTGGTTGCCATGTCATCTATAGTGCTTTGAAATGGTGAATGAAACATCCGCTATCTAGGTCTTGTTTAGATTACAAGTTTTTTCACTCTCTCTCCATCACATCAAATCTTTAGACACATGCATGGAGTATTAAATGTAGATAAAAAAATAACTAATTACACAGTTTGATTGTAAATTACGAGACGAATCTTTTGAGCCTAGTTAGGCCATGATTGGACAATAATTGTCAAATACAAACGAAAGTGCTACAGTGCTAAATACTGATTCCTAACCTCAATCTAAACAAGACCCCAATGCTTGTTTAATTTTGTTATTTCATAAGCTACTCATAGCATTTAATACGCGATGTTCATGATTGGCTGATTGTTGGATGAAATGAAATTTGATGCCCCCAATGCTTGTTTCACACGGTTTCCAATTGTTGGAAACGGTGTGCTCCTGGTTTCATCCTTATGAAACCATTCCCTCCAATTTCATCTCTAGTACGATGCCATATCATAAAAAATGGTGACATATCGCCTAATTAATGATTTTTTCTCGAATACGTAAAAGATTTATGTATCATTGTAATTAAGAAGAGTTTAACCATACAAACGACACGTTTCTGATAAGCATCCTAGGTGGTCTTACAGTTGTGACTGGATCTTCCTAGGGGTTAGCTTTGCCCCTAAGTAGGGGTGAAAACGGTACGGATATTTTCTGACCGTATTCGAGACCGAATCCGTTTAGAGGGGTTCAGATCTGTCTGTATTCAAGTCTGGATATTCAACAACCGATACCGTATCCGTATCCATATCCGAATACTCAAATCGCATATTTATGATGTTAATATCCAGTTGTATCCTATCCGGCATGGTTGACATTATCCGTATTCGAATCCGAATCCGGACAGAACTATAAAAATAAATGTAATATCAGTGATATCCGTCCGTATCCGATCCGTTTTCATCCCTACCTTTAAGGGTGAATAACCTATATGACAGACCAGGATCCAGAGAGTTCCCCACAGGCCGAGAAAGTAGCTATTTACAGAGATGGGAGTCATAATTAATGCGACCATCTCGGAAGTAGCTATTTACAGAGGCGGGCTGTTTTGGCCGCCTAGGAACGCAGACCTTGACGTAAGCGGACAGCATGTCCGCCTCGAAGATGTGAAATGGCCGCCCGAGAAAATTGGTACTGCAGTAGTTGATGACAAGCAATGTGATATGATTAGCTCAAATATATATACGGTCCATGATTATTTTTGGACCAAGCACATTTCTGTGCACATGCATGTATAAACAAAGTCGTCGTGGCCAAACATTTAACTATCTCCTTGCATATGTTTTACTATCTCCTTTGCTGGTGTACATGCACGTACGCCACGCTGCTTTGACTGATGAAACGGCAAGCCAACATGTACGTATGTACAAATGTGGAGTATCATACTTGATACCGTATCCAGCTACGTACGGCGGCCGGGCCGGTGAGAGCGAGACAACCTACCTGACGGGAACGTTGTAGAAGCTCTGCGATTTGACAGCCGGCAAATATCCGGCACCATCTTCACTGCATGGCGTACATACGTCGACTAAGCCGGCACCGGCACTGCTTCACAGTCGACGTCATGGCAGCAGGTCAATTGGGAGATTGTTTATATTTATGCTTAGACAGCAGTACAGGGACAGCAAGCAATGGCAGCCCAACGGTCCCCCATGACGAGCATGTCCACCTCCGCGATGCAGCATGATGTGTCCCGGCCCATATGGCGTCCCGATAGCTCTCCATCAGCTGCATCCCTGCCGACCAGTCGGACCGAGTCTGTCCGCAGACACCGCCACCCCCCGCTCCTCCTGTTATTTTGTTGTGTTTAATTCGGCCCAACTTTAGTTTTGGCCCATTTCACGCTGATATTTCATTATTTTCGAGCACCCTCCCTCTGCCTGTTTCGATTTTGATTTGGTCGGAGTCCATCCACCGACCACATACTCCATCTGTCGCGGGGTCGGAACCGCGGCAAACATTGTTGTTCGAGTCGGTGTCAGAGTACGTGTCTCTGGTGACTCGGGTGGACTTAGGAATACAAGAATTACAGAGGGGACGCAACGGTTTATCCTGGTTCGGGCCGATCGGTGTCCTATGTCCAGTAGCTGATGATCCTTATACTCAAGAGCACCAAAAACCATGGGTTACAATCAGGGGCGGATCCAGAACGGGGCTGCGCCCCGAGCTGAGCTGCTGATTCACGTTCAAAATAGTCTGATCTTGCTTCCTATGCCTCCTTTTATCTAATTAAGATCATAGTTTTTAGGCTAAACACCACATATGTTAAAGGGGCTACATAGACTCGCCCCGGGCTGCAGCCCGGGCAGCCCGGGCCCTGGATCCGCCCCTGGTTACAATAGAGTGTAGAGAGATTTGGTAGGGGGTTAGCTCGGTGCTAATTCTAAGGTTTCCTCGCTGCCGGTGGAGCCTTTCCCTCGTCGGAGAGGAGGAAGACGATGGATGCGGCGGAGGAGCTCTCGGTGCCCCTCTCTAGGTTGCCCTGCCCTCAGTGCTGAGCAGGAGCGGATCGAATGAGGAATGAAATGATCTGTCTCTCAAATCCTCCACCCTAAGGTCTGACCTTATCCCTTATATACTGAGATATGTCGGGTACATGGCAGTTTGGGGAGAAGTGTCTATGGTCTACATGCGTCGGAGTCCAGGAGGGTCTTTGCCGCGACGCTATGTGGATAGTGGCGGCATCATGGAGCCAAAGAAGTCTTGAACGTCGTTCGGCTGCTCTATTCTGACACTCTACGTGTCGGACCGGCCTCCCCCAGGTGGACATTCTGAAGTCTTCTTGATGACAAAGGAGGTTGGCTCCAGGGGCTGACGTGCGGGCCAGGGAGCCGCCCAACCCCTGGAGGCCGAGGGGACTTGTCTTCTTGTGTCACGCCCCATGACCCTGTCGAGGGAGTGGCCGGCAAGGCCGCGCCCAGAGTGCAGCGCCTGGGAGCCCTCGAGCCTCGATGGCTCGGGGCTTGTCTTCTTGCACCCGCCCCTTGGCTGGCGTCGTAAGCCGGGCAGGAGCCAATGGCTGAGCACGGGCACATTGTCGATCGGGAGCCTAAGGCTCGGCTGAGCCCTAAGCGGGGGCTGTGTCGTGCCTAGGCTCTGTCAGGTCTCTTCGGTCAGGAACCATTGATCTCGAGGCTTAACATACCCATATGTTAGGATCTCGTCATCGTTCGTCGACCATGTAGTGTGTTACATCAGGTTTTTTGTTGGGGGAGCCCATATGGAATATGGGCCAACTCCCTCTCAAAGAGGCCCAATAGAATTTAGCGTAGCATCTTGAGATAAGTCAAAGGCCGAGGCGCTATGAAGATAAATCAGAGGCCGAGACACTACGAAGATAAGGAAGATAAGTCAAAGGCCGTGATGAAAAGTCAGAGGCCGAGGCGATATGAACATAAGTCAGAGGTCGTGATGAAAAGTCGAAGGCCGAGACAATATGAAGATCAGTTAGAGGCCGTGATGAAAAGTTGGGGGCCTAGGTGCAATGAAGACAGTGCAAAGGCCGATGCTCTATAAAGACGGTGTGAAGGTTGACACTCTATAAAGACAGTGTGAAAGCTGACGCTCAATGAAGACAGTGCAAAGGCCGGTGCTCTATGAAGACTGTGAGAAGGCCGTGGTGCTACGAAGCCCGATCGAAGGCTGACTAGTCAAAGGCTAGTAGCTGGGCCTCTTCTTGGGCCGAGGCGTCGGTTCGACAAGGGCCCATCGGCGAGAGGGGTTATAGGAGTAAAAGACTCAGGTGCCCCTGAGAGGATCGGTAAAAGAGCAGAATATTCTAGCATATGCCGTAGTTATCGCCAGGGCATTTCTTTACCATTAGAAGATTGTAACCATACCCTATAAAAAGGGGAGCTCAGCCCTCAGAGGGGAGAGAGCAATTCAAGTGGCTTGAAACCCTTACTGTTGCTTCGATTATCACATGAGTTGCGCTTTGATATCTGTGCCACCATTAGTCGAAGGCCTTCGCCCTCAAGTAGAGCCTTCGACCCTTGGGTGCTAAGCTGTAGCGAGATCCCCCTAGCACATTAACTCTTTCGGGATCCCTATTTCCCAACATTTTTTTCCTTTTTCTTTTTTCCTCTTTGTTTTTTCTTTCCTAAGTACTATTTCTTTTTCTTTTTTCTTTTCTCTTTATTTTTGTTTTGTTATATTATTCTTGCCATATTTTATTCTTTTTATGTTTCTTTCTTTTCATCTTTTATTCTTTTTTGTTTTTCTTTCTTTTCTTCAATTTCTTTTTTCCTTTCCTTTCTTTTTTCATTTTTTCTTTTTCAGTGGTCTTTTATTATTCTTTTTGTTCTCTTTTTCTTTTTCTTTTTTATTATATGTTTTCCTTTTCTTTTGTCTTCCCTTTCATTCATTTATTTTTCTTTTCTTTTTTCTATTTATAATTTTATGTTTCACTTTTTTATTCACGTAGTATACATTTGATGTTCCATGATGTATTTTTTGATATTCGTGAGTATAAATGTGACGTTCTACGATGTATTTTGTGATGTTCAGTATGCATACATTGATATTATAGGATATATTTGTGATGTACGATACCTTTTTTCTTCTTTTTATTTGACTCTAATTAATTACTTCACTAATTTTATTATTTTATTTTGCATTTCATGATATTTTTTTATGATGTTCATGTAGTATACATATATGATGTTCTATCCTATATTTATCGATGTTCGTGTAGTCTAATTGTGATGTTCTACGATGTATTTGTGATGTTCGGTAGCATTTTTTCTTCTTTTTATTTGACTATAATTAATTACCTCACAAATTTTATTTTTATTTTTTTATGATTTCATGATATATGTGATGTTCACGTAGTATACATATGATGTTCTATGCTATTTTTTGTGATGTTCGTGTAGTGTTCATGTGATGTTCGATGATTATCTTTAAATATAGGTTCATCTTGAGATAAATGTCCGTTAAAATTTTTTATCGAAATGTATCGATGTGGGGTCTTGTTTTGAAGAGTTTATTGTAAGGAACACGATGATGCAATCGGATTTTAATTGGGATACTTGCTTTAGGAGCTATGATTTTTTTTCTTGAAAAAGTATGGGATGTGCTGACGTCAGCCGCTTGCGCTCGTCGTCTGGTTCACATAGCCCTTCCGAACGGCACTGCGAGCATCTGGTGCAATGCGCCCGGCTGCGGAGGTGAAGGAAGCCCGTGTCGCTGGCCTGATAAGTAATTGAAATCGGCCCACTTCAGCGGCAGCGCGCAAGACGCGAAAATATAATTTTGGAGGCCACCCAGGTCGGCAGGTAGGCGCCCCCGCGGCGGTGAGGCTCTGAAAGCAAGCAAAAGGCTGCCCGGCGGCGATCCGGCTTGTATCCGCTGTAGTCCGGCGATGACGAAGCAAAGCCTGGCAGCCCAGGCCCAGACGGTTGAAGCGGCCCGGCGCGGCCTACTGCTTATTCCGGCCCCCCAAGGCCCGAGCAGCCGAGCCCAACAAAGCTAGCATCTTCAGCTCGGCTCCCCGCCCCGGAAACAATTAGCAACAGTAATGCGGCAGCGCAGATGTTCTCTAACTCAGCACGAAGATCCTCTTGGCCTTTACGCGCATGGTCAAAAACATTAGAAGCAAAGCCACAAGTCCTGAGTACATGCAAGCTGATATACGATGTATGTGTGCGAAAGAAATTTACAAGCAAGTTGGCACAGGATCACGTTAAGTACAAATTAAGCCTACATGACATGCGTGTTTATTTTTTTGCTGTGTGGCCAGAAAGGTCCAATATTCATATTCATTTTGTGCAACAAGATCGAGTGCTACCTTCAACTAATTAAGTCAAAGTGCTCATTCAAGATTGTTAAGAACCAGAATATTCACTACCGGATTCATAGAGGTTATTACAAAAAGGAGCAGCATCCTAATTTGATTGTGAATCACTGTGTACAGTGGTGATACGAGCACAATTTATTTTGTAGCCCAATTCAGATATAAAGAGTGGAGTGGGAATATTTTACTTCTTACAAGAATTATATTTATTTACTCTCCAAATATGTTTTAATTTCCTTTTATTTTTGCAATATATGTAAGACGATCGATGCTAAGTAGTACCAAAACAATAGAAATAGGTTATTAGTCTGTGCTCTCAAACTGGTGGCCAAATTCTTCATATAATAGTATCAAAAACAATAATATCCTTCTTATGTCTTGGTTTTCTGGTATTATATTGATAATCTTGTTGGCTGATATTTTTGGTGTTGCTCTTTTTTACAACAGGGTTGCTTTAGTAAATGGGCACAAATTTGATCGAATGAACATGCAGTTATTTAAGTCCCAGACGTCGTTACTGCCATTCCAAAAGAACGTGGAGAGGGTTAGTCTTTGACAAGGTGGAAGTGCAACGGTGTTAATCTTGTCCTATCCAAAAAAAAAAACTCTAAGATCTTCAGTCTGTTCGCTTGTGGCTTCAGTCAGGACTTATCAATCAGCCAACATTATTTTTCCTCTCACAACAAATCAGCACCAGCCGAATTTATCAGCCCAGAAACCAACCAACAAACATACCACTTGTGTTTTTGCGTGATGATCGAGGTAATTTTGTTACTCGCACGTAGCATGGCCCAGGGCATGCATTTAGCTTGTTTTAACTAGAGTGAGTAGTAAAATGGTACTACCACTACTACAGAAACGTTTTTTTAAGGATGGCTCATAACCCTTTGTGCTAGCCGCCCCTACGAAGGGGAGGCTAGAAACCGTTGATTTGTAGGGACGGCTGGCCAATCGCCCCTACAAATCAATTTTTTAGGGGCGGTTGATGATTTGTCAATTTCCCAAAATTTATGAAATTGGGCAAAAAAAAATAGCAAAATTTTTTTTAACCCGGGGAGGCCCCCAACGGTCAGCCACCCACCCTCTCCGTCGAAGTCACAAGTTTGAGATATATACGGCAAAGCACATTTATATTGAATAGTACGATGGAAAGTTTATCTTATAATTGGCCCCCAATCATAACGTTTTATTTTCTGCCTCAGAGGTGCTCCATGTTGGCATGAATAGGGAAATCAGTGGCCAGGAATTTTATATGGTAGAGCATATAGTATGTGTGTGGTCAAATATGACCTCCATCATCATGTATGAAGTCACACATTAAGTTTGTCTGTTTCAGTTGTTTCTCTCAAAATGTGGGTAGTTCTAATGCTGAACATCATGAAATGGTAAAGAATCATAATTATATTTGACGAAGATCTCACTGTGAATAAAATATTATCTCGCAACAAAATTCCCAAATCATTAGTCGTCTTTGGTGTTTAATAAACTTCTCAAAACAAATAGTCAAGATTGTTAATTGGAAGAATTGAAATATTTAAGAAATATATTGTCATAGCCAAATTCTCCAAATATTTTTTTCTCAAAATTAGTAATTAGGTTGTGCTCCCTTTGCAATGCATGGACATTTAGGTAGTGTTTACATAATTAGCTAGGGAATGTTCAGTTCAGTTGGCAAAATTATGTTTTTTTTACAACAAACGAAATTTATTTCAGCAGCATCTAGCTGAAAGTAGGGTTACAGAGTTAATGGCCACTGACCGAATGGCAGCCATTAGAGGACAGTGAATTACATGAGCATTATTGGAGCATGAAGAAGTGAACTGCAAAGTAGGGAACTCTGAGTCTATAATATCCTGTCTTGCTAATGTGTCTGCTGTTTGATTTAGAGTCCGCCTGATCTTGAAAATCCCTGTACTTCTTTGGTATGTGTTGTTGATGAAGAGCTGAGTAAAGGGTTTGATTCTCCAGTCCGGAGGGTTTGCACCGTCTGAATCAGTGAGAAAAGAGACCAGCTCTTGACGGAGGAACAACCAGGGAGCGCGAGGACTTGCCGCCGCCACCCTTATCTCTATGGAGCAGCTGATGATAAAGCAAACTCAATTGCTTCAGCAGATGGCTCAGAGCATGCAGAATAATGGGAATGGGAATACACCCCCTCAAGTTAGGGACAAGAGGGGAGAGTTTCTGAAGGAACATCCGCTTGTTTTCAAACATTCCACTGACCCACTCCAAGTTGATGACTGGCTGCATACAATTGAGAGGCAACTTGAGATTGCACAGTGTGATGACAAAGAGAAGGTTTTGTATGCTTTTGGACAGCTGCAAGGGGCTGCACTTGACTGGTGGGACTCTTTCCGTTTTGGCCGTAATGAAGCTAACCCCATCACTTGACAAGAGTTTCGCAGTGCCTTCCGCTCTCATCATGTGCCTGCTGCATTAATGAAACTCAAGAAGAAGGAATTCTTGTCTCTCAAGCAGGGGAGCATGTCTGTTGCAGAGTATCATGACAAGTTCATACAATTGTCATGGTACGCACCTACTGAAGTGGAGGATGATGACAAGAGGCAAGAAATATTCATAGAAGGTTTGAATGATGGCCTCTAGTACCAATTGTTATCTCATACCTTTGCTAGTTTTCAGCAACTGGTGGATAAAGCTTTGGTCATTGAGAACAAGCGCTGTGAGATGGAGGACAAGAAAAGGAAGTTCCAGGGACAACAATCTGGGAGCAACTCTCGCTTCCGTACCAATTCTCAATAGACTCATCCACAACAGCGATATCAAGGTCAGTCCAGTCTGATCAACCGCAACCAGCAACCACAACGTGCACAGCAGCAGCAGCAGCAACAGTATAAGGCACTAGTCCAGTGCCAGCAGCAAATTAACAATGTTCCTATGAAGGGCATTGTCCCTAATGCTCCACCAAAGAATGGCGCACCAAAGGCGCCAAATGCAGTCAATGACAACAGATGTTTCAACTGTGGAGAACCAGGACATTACTCCAATTGATGTCCTAAGAAGACGGCTAATATGCAGCAGAACTATGTTCATGGAAAGGTCAATCATGTGACCACAGAGATAGCTCAGGAGGCACCTGATGTGGTGATTGGTACATTTTCGGTCAACTCAAACTCAGCTATAGTTCTTTTCGATTATGGTGCTTCGCATTCCTTCATAGCATATACTTTCATAAAGAAGCATGGTATTCCCATATGTGTTATGAAGAAACCCATGTTAGTAAACTCACCTGGAGGGGAAATGAAAGTAAATTGGATATGCTTAGCTGCTAGTCTCATCATAAGGGGGGGGGTAGAATTTCAAGCCAACCTTGTAGTCATAGACTCATCTGGAATTGATGTTATCTTGGGTATGAATTGGTTGAGGTCCTGGAAGACAGTTATAAATTGTGGGAATAGTTCCATGAATCTAACCACTCCATCTAGAGAGAAAGTTGAGTATGTAGCAACACAGTCAGCCTCAAAAATCTGTCGGGTTAATCAATTGAAGGGCACAACCATAGAGGATATACGGATAGTGTTGGTGCAGAAAGTGACCAACACGTAAATATTTATAGTTTTTCCATATGTTGTAATCGGATATGGCCTAGCACTCAATGACATAGGGTTTATACTGGTTCAGGCAACGTGCCCTACGTCCAGTTTGAGTCGGTCGGTGACTTTATTCCTAAGCCCAGGTGCTTGAAGTTTGCAGTAGGGTTACAAATGAGAGGGAGAAAGATGGGGGTGCAAGAGGTCCGATCGGACTCCGGTACGAAGGGCCAAGAGTGACGGGAGCTCCTACGTGCGCTGAGTATTCGAGCGTGTGCTCGAGGCTTGAACCTGGTGGTTCTGTTGTTGTGTTTTGAATCGTTGGAGAGTTTGTTTCTCCTATTTTCTATTGGGAGAGAGCACATCCCCTTTTATAGATGAAGGGGACGACCTTACAAGAGGGAGAAAGAGAGAGAGTACGTAAGCTACCAAGTCTTGTTGCCCATGCCGTTGGGTACAAGATGATTGTAGGCGCCCACAACACTATTGACGCCAGATGCACATGGGAGGATTTTACCGTGTTCCACCAGGTATGGTAAATGCCGGTGCCCACAACACTGTGGATGCCTAGATGCATGTGGGGTGCCTTACCATGCTAGCCTGGTATCAGAATTGATGGTTGGCGCCCTCAACACTGTTTGGGTTCTGACATGTTTGGAAGGTTGCAGGGCACCCCCTAACATGTCCTGTCGGTACTGTCCTGCAGTCATGTAGGGTACGGTCTTCGGTGTTGTGGTTGTCTTGAGTGCCCTGCCTTACTTGCTTTGTCGTTTCCTAGTCCTCATCGAGCGGGCGTCCCCGGTCGGTTGGTCCCAGTCGGCTCTGACTGCGCCAGTTGGAGAAGAGTTGTAAGCAGAGGTTCGGTACATCCTCGGTCGGAGACGCGGGTCAGAGCCAAAAGCGGTGTTGGCCAGGCCTTTCGGTCGGAGAGGCGGGTCGGAGTCAAAAGCAAGCGCTGCTCTTCCTCGGCCGGGCCTTTCGGTCGGAGGGGCGGGTCGGAGTCAAAAGCGAGCACCGTTCCTCCTAGCTAGGCCTTTCGATCAGAGAGGCGTGTCGGAGTCGGAAGTGAGCGTCGTTCCTCTTTGGCCAGGCCTTCTGGTGGGAGATTGGATCGCTCTTCTGGCCTATCATTAGGTTCTTGGGCAGCCCCTAGAGTTGCACATCATTTGCAACGTCGTCTGCTGGGCCGAGCCTTTACTGGGAAGCTGGTCCATGAGGGACCCTAGGTTTATGAACCCGATAGGAGCCCCTGAGCCCTCGGGCGATTCGGGTAGAATCATCTAGGGGATTTTTTTTGTCTTGACAGCGGGTGCGTGCGAGCGCACCTGCGAGTGTAGCCCCCAGGCGATTCGGGTAGAATCATCTAGGGGGGTTTTCGTGTTGCCAGCGGGGGAATTTTTTTGTTTCGACAGCGGGTGCGCACGAGCGCACCCGCGTGTGTTGCCCCTGAGCCCTCAGGCGATTTAGGCAGAATCGCCTGGGGGGTTTTTGTCAGCGAGCGTGTGTGTGTGCTTTGGTGGGGGTAGCCTCTTCTTTTCTAGTTTCTGACCCTTCATTTCTAGGAGCATGGTTCCCAGGTGTTTTGCCGCAGCCGAGGGACTGGGTGAGACAAAGTCGTCAACCAGGGGCATTGAGCGAGTCAGAGTCACGGATCCAGGCACTAGGCACAATGAGGGATCGGGCAAGTCGGAGTCACGGATCCAGGCATCGAACGGGCCGAGGGATTGTGTGAGCCGGAGTCGCAGATCCAAGCGCTGGGCATAATGAGGGATCTAGCGAGCTAGAGTTGTGGATCCAGGCATTGTGCGCAATGAGGGATCGGGCGAGCTAGAGTCACAGATCTAGGTATCGAACGTGCCAAGGGATCGAGCGAGTCAGAGTCATGGATCTAGGCACTGGGTGCAACGAGGGATCAGGCGAGCCGAGGTTTTGGGCGTCCTGAGCCCCTTGAGCCCCGTTGGGCTTGGTAGGGATCGGTTGAGTTTCGTACGTTACCCCATCCGTGGTTTCCACAACCGAAGGGGCTGAGCTAACGTCGCTTGCCTCGATGGCTCGAGTGACGCGCTCGGTGAGCTTGCTAATGGGCATGTTTGAGTGAAATCCGGGTTCGTCGTTCATGACGGGGTTGGCATAGCCCTCATGTGGCATTCCACTGCTCCTTAACCCATGTCTCGGCAGATGCCTTGGTCATTCCGGAGACCGACTCGGGTGGCTCGCTGGCCTCCACCTCGACAAAGATTCTATGGGCATGGCTCGAGGTTTAGGATCGAACGAGAAGGTCAAGATGACCCTGTCTACTTTGGAGCAGACTGGGCGAGGGCCACTCGAGGCTCATCTACATTTTCTCCCCTAGCTCTATTTGATGCGAGGCGACCTTGAGCCCTTCGTGGGCCGGCCTTCAAACCCCAGTCGGTCGTTGCTCATGTTGAATGTGGCAGCTGCTGCTTCGTGACACAACACAGAGTGTTGTGATGCATTTGACTACATATGCGATGCTTTGGATGTATGGGATGAATGAATGCATGCATGGAAGAATGTGTAAATGCGTGTATGAATGTATGAATGACAACAGATGAATGAATGAATCATATAAAGAAATAGTGGGGTTGGTACTATTACCTTGATGACTCGAGTGACAGGGTTTGAGGAGCTCCAATTGGATATGTCTGACCGGGATCCACGCTTGTCGTTCATGATGAAGTTGGCATGGCCCACATGGGGCGTCCCTCTGCTCCTTACCTGTCTCTCGACATTCGCCTGAGCCGTCCGATCGACTCAGGAGGCCCATTGGTTTCTCCTTGGCGGAGATCCCATTGTTGGGCCCTTCCAGGTCCCACCTGGGAAGCCAGAGAGCCACCTGCACGCAGTTGCGCCTTGTTTCCCATGCCCGGCGTGCGGTAGTGGTGGGCCATGCCTAGGCCATGTCCTGTTTGACTAGGCGCTGTCTTGTCGGGCAGGGTGCGTCCCATTGGTCAGGGCGCATCCCGTCGTATCCCATCTGCATTGAATGAGGAAGGGAGAGGGTTTTTTGCCCCCTTCATTCGCCTTCCCCAACCGCTACACCTCCTTCTTAAATAGGGGAAGGGAGAGGGCTTTTGTCCTGTTCCTTCGCCTATTCCTCATCTACCACCTCTCTTCCTTCTTCCTTCTCCCCAAGAGCATTCGTGCGCCGTGGCGGTTCCTAAGCGAGAGAGAGGAGAGAGTGAGGGTGAGGAGAAACTTGCAGATCCGTTCGTGAATCCAGAGCGCAATGTTGAGCTAGAGGTCATCCGTCATGATTGAGTCGGTGTTGGCTGCCTTCGCCAAGAAGGGGGTGGTGCCGCCGAAGGAGGTGGCACACTAGAGGGCTCCTACGGGGGAGGATTTCCCACAGCCTCAGGCCGGCGAGGTTGTCTCCTTCCTCACCTTCCATAAGCATGGGTTGGGATACCCCGTGCACTAGTTTCTATGTGGGCTCCTCAATGAGTGGGGCCTAGAGCTGCAACACCTCAATCCGACTGGGGTGCTGCACATTGCTAGATTTGTCGCCGTGTGCGAGGCCTTCCTTGGGATGGAGCTGCATGTGGACTTCTTCTAGCGGATGTTCTTTGGGTGAGCTTTGTTGGCGGGGAAGCGGCTCAGGATCGCGCCGATAGGAGGCTTTGCACTGCAGAAGAAACCAAGCGTGTCGGGCGCCTACCCCACATACACCCCCTACGACTCCAACGGTGGGTGGCATGGGGAGTGGTTCTATATTAGGAACCTAGTGGAGGCTCCATTTCCATCATTCACCGGTAGAAGCCCGGAGAGGTGGGATAGTTGGTCGTGGGGCCACTCTAGCCAGGAGAAGAAGCTGGAGATCATCGAGGAGGAGCTCGAGAAGCTGGTGAAGCAGGGCCTCAATAGGATGCAGGTGTTCCACACCTTCTACTACCATCGGGTCGCTCCGCTGGCAGAGAGGACACGACCAACATGGATGTATAATGGCCCGACAGACCTCGACCATGTGTTGTCGAAGGAGTTGGCAAGCGACGAAGTCTAGAGCCAACTTGACCGGGTGCTGCGACTGAAGGCCAAAGAGACCCTCGATAGAAAGCCCGGAGCTCTCAATGCTTCGAAGCTATCCAAACTGGTACATTCTGCTTTCCTTATTTCATGTCCCTTTTGATCCCATTCTCCTATATTCTTGACTTCGTGTTGTCCGTTCTGTAGGGACTCAAAGCTTACAAGTCCCACCTGCATCTTCCGAAGGGGCCAAAGGGTGTGGCCCTGCAGGCTGCCCTGAAGGAGGCGGCGGTTGAGAGGAAGAAGAAGAAAGCCAAGAAGGCTCAGCGAAAGCATGAGAAGGAGACAGAGATCACCCGGTGTGTGCGGGCTAGGGAAAATAGGAGCAACATCGAGTCAGAGGACCCCACGGAGATCGGTGATGACATGATCTCCTCCAAGGAGGAGGGAGGCCGGGACGCCGGCATGACCTCGGTGGTGCATTGTGAGCCTGTGGCCGCACCTGCCAACGATGGGCGGGATGCAGAGAGGCGTGGATATGCTCCCGTGCCCTAGAAGCGTGCCGTGAGCTTGGACACCATCGGTGAGCAGGAGGCGAAGTGGACGCGGTCGCCGTGGCCCTTGGAGGAGTGGGCTCATACCCGCGCATCATCGGTGCCGGCACCAGTGCACGACCCACAATGGGTGGACACCCCGCCAGTTGCTTTAGTCAGCACGTCTCGAGCCGATGGTTGCGGTGACTCGTGGGCCGATCAGGAGCTGGCCAGGATGACCCCCCTTCGGTCGAAGCGAGGTGGTGTAGGTCGCAACCTGTGAGCAGCCCTCGTCCAGTGGGCCCATTGCTGTCGGGTCAGAGCTTTAGAGCCCTACCGCTTATGGCTCGGTATGTGCTCTTTGTTTCTTTTTGATCTCATAGTTGAGTTTTTAGAGTGTGACTGACCTGTTCTTTTTGACATCGGCCAGATGCTGACGGGACTGAGCGTCGCCCCAACTTCCATACGAGTGGAGTGGAGGCCCACCTTGCATCACACCGTGATGAGTGGTGGGGAGAGCAGGGCGGTGGCAGCACGCCCTTCCCCTCTGGGGGTGGTGCCTTCATAGCTAGTCGTAAGTACGATGGCGATGGTGGAGGTGATGGTGGCAATCCTGGCGATGGCAGAGGCCGTGTCGGAGGTGACCCTTGCGGCCCCTCCCCCACCGGCTGTGGCAGAAGAGGAGAGGGAGACTGGGCTCCGTGCCTTGTCGGGTGAAGGGCCGCATGGCTCACCTTCCCGGTCAGAGCTAGAGGTATCGGGGGGAGACACGGCTGGGCCAGAGGTGGAATGTCTGCCGGAGGCCCATGAAATTGAGGTGGTGGAGATCCCCTCCGATGGCAAAGCAGGTGACGAGGTGGAGCCACCGGTGCCATCGTAGGAGCTGGCAGTGGTCCAATCATCGACTGGGTCCTCCGGTGGGCTAGGGGCGGCCGACCTAGTGTGGCCCTACCCCGAGGACCCAAGGAAGGTGTAGTTTGTCCTTCTGGATGAGCAGGAGTGTCAGCTCTAGGACGTGATTGGGGGGAGAGGACTTGCGATGGAGTCCGATCTTGCCCAAACAAGGGTGAAGCTAGAGGTGGCCCTAGAGTGGGTCAAGTCCATCCTGCAAGTAGTCATGGTCGACCTACCCCATGTCACAGAGGTGAGTTTTCTGCATTCGTCCTTGACTCCTGGTCTTTTGTTGTTTGCCTCAGCACGCTTGCTTCTTGTTTTGTAGGGTCTAGAGGAGATGTCGAGCCGCAAGTCTCGTTTCCTCTGGATGGAGCATGCCCGGATGGAGCAGGAAGATGCAGCATCATGGTGGGTTGCCAAGCTCGAGCGCCAGCTAGAGTTCGCCTACCATGAGTCCCAAGACTAGGTGGCGGAGGCGACCTAGGCGCTGGCGGTGGAAGTGCTTGTGGCATAGTGGGTGACCGCCACCGAGCGGGGGCTCAATACGACGAAGGCCCACCAGGCGGAGATCGAGGCGGCACTATAGAAGTCCCTAGCAGACACGGAGACAGAGCTCCAGAGTTCCCTGGAGGCCCTAGAGTCAGAGCGGAAGGCCCGATCGGAGGTCAACCGGGAAGTGCTCGTGCTCCAGGGCTGGGTGATGGGGACGAAGGAGCCGATCGCCCGACTATACGAGCAGGTGACTTGATAGGAGGAGGTACTCTCCATCCTTGAGAACACCCACCTTGTTATGTACCTTTTCTGCTTTTGATGTGTTGGTTTCTTCCTTTAGCTTGCTTCTGAGCTTGTCGTCCTTCTTCTAGAGCTGGGAGGAAAAGTTGTGTCGCTGGAGCAGGACCTAGAGATGGCCAAGGTAATGATGCCTCAGAGCACGAAGGCACTAGCCAAGTCCCTTGAAGAGTGATGTGCTCTCGAGGGGGAGCTTAACCAGCTCTGCAATGTCACCTAGGTCATCATCTCGAAGATGTTTGGGTCAGCGCCGAGCACCAGCACGCTCGCCATCTGACTGGCTAAGGTCTCGGATGAGGTTCGGGCCCTCATCATTGATTGGATGTTTTATGGGACATTGGGAGTGCTAACTTCGGTGGCGACATACCACCCAGACTTGGACTTCGCCACCATCTGTAGTGGGTACTCCACCGGCTAGAGCACGGAGGATATCCACTCGCTTGGGGAGAGCTTGCTACCACACACATAGTTGGTGGCTGAGCAAGTCTCCACGCAGTGGGTGATGGATGCTCGCCATGTGAACATGGCCAAAGGCACGCGCTAGGAGGATGTCACCTTGCCTACAGATGGTGTGGAGCCTGGGTCAGAAGTGGACATCACCCCGCCTAAGACCGAGCCAAACATTGCCAAGCCAGAGGACGAGCAACCCCTACCCTCGCCGATCGAGCTGGTAGCCGATGCCACTGAGGAGCCATAGTAGAAATCAGAGTAGAAGTACTTAGCATATGTGAAGGATGAGTTCATGGGGAAGCCCCCATGTAAAAGTTTTAATGAATACAACATGTTTTGTTTTTGTGATGGAATCACTTCATTCAGGGAAGCTTGTCCCGTCTGTTCCTTGTTTTTACCCTAGCATAGCTCTATTTTTTATTCTTTCTTTTTTTGCACCTGCCCATTCATCCCGTAGGCTGCAACCTTAAGAGCCCGGGCATTGCCCGTGAGGCTCAGCTGCTTGTAACTGTAGGTAGAGGCGGGGTGTGATCGGTCAGAATGTTGAAGCAAAGTTTACGTAAGGTAATTAAAGGAATGGACTACCCTTTCGTAAGGGTAAAAAGATGTATTTACCATATGATAGTAAAAAAAAGAAAGGGGTGGTATCACACCCCCGTGGAGCCTCCGAGCGATCCGAGCTGAAAGTGTTCGGGTTGGGGTGCTTTGCAGGAGCAAACGCTGAATGAAAGAAAATGGTAAAGACCAAATTTTTAGGGGAAGAAACGACGTAATTGTTCACTGTTCTGAGTGTTGGTGAGAATGTTGTCGTTGTCATCCTTCAGTCGGTAGGTGCCTAGTCTGATTAGTTCGGTCACCATATAGGAACTTTCAGTCATCCGTATCCTTGCCTGCCATGCCCCCTTTCTAGGCTACCACCTCCTTGCCCTTTCCTTCCTTTGGCTCGCTGGCCCATCGTAGAAAGTGTTTGAGGAGTTCGTAGTCCTTGTAGAGGTGCTTGATGGGGTTGGCGTGGTTGGTGCATGGGCTCTCCATGAGCTCATCGAAGTGGTCAGGCAGGCCCTGCTAGGGCTACTTGCCTGTGCGATCAGCCATGGCGACCAACGCGGAGTTGGCCTATCGGCACCTATCCTTCTTGTTCTTTTTGCCCCTATGTATGGAGGGCCCCTTGTCTTGATCCTCACGCTTGGCCTTGACTTTGTACCAGCCTCCATTGAAGACTGCTCCGACTACCTCCTCACCAGAGGCATGGTTTGTGGTGACGTCGAGCAGGTCGCAGGTGGTTTGGGGCTTTAGGCAGCCAAGCTTGTGGATCAGGGACTCACAGGATGTCCTAGAGAGGAATGCGCTGATGACGTCCGCGTCAATGACATTAGGGAGGGAGTTGCATCTTTTGGAGAACCTACGGATGTAATCCTATAGGGGCTCGCTGGGCTCCTACTAGCAGCTCTTGAGGTCCCAGGAGTTCCCAAGGCAGACATACATCCCCTACCCGATGAAGACCCTCTTGAGGTCCGCCTAGTCACGGATGCTATCGTGCAGGAGGAATTCAAGCCACGCTCAAACATGTTCCCCCACGCAGATAGGGAGGTACTGAATGATGAAGTGGTCATCATCCACTCTAGCTTGGCAGACGAGCCAAAAATCTTTGAGACATATATTGGGGTTCGTCTCCCCGGTGTACTTGGCAATGTTGGTGGGTGGTCAGAAGTGCCATGGGAACAACGCTCTCAAGATGCATCAACCAAAGGCCCATGGTCCCAGGCCATCCAGGCTAGGACTCTGGCTGTTTGGCTGGTGACCATGCCTAGGGTGCGTTTCACTGCTCCCTGCGATGGTCTAGCTAGGGTCTATGTGGCCTACCCTCATGACCGCCTGATGGACATCATCATCATGTTAGGCCCAATGCCGGTTACTGATGACACTATGAGTGTCCTGGTTCGGACTGAGCCATTCACGTATCGGTGGTCGGTGTTGAGCAGGCATTAGGTCAGACTGCGACGCAGCTACGGCCTCCTATGCCACGCTTGGTGGCTATAGCAGTGAGCGGATGGAGCGATCCGTCTGGTGCGTCCCCACTCCCCTAGTGGGGAGAGAGGCCATGAGTTGGTGTCGCGATGTGGAGCTCTCCGCCTGTTGAACGACGATGGCTTCCTCCAGTGCCCGGAGGTTCTGGTGTGCCACCCACTCCTAGGGTCAACGGGCTTAGGAAGGCCGCGTAGAAGCATTACCACAGCGATGATGTTCTGGCTAGCCCAAGCGAACTATGGGGGATCATTCCCCTCATCCATGATGTTGCACTGGACCTGGCGGGCACGACCTCGGGCGCCGCTCACTGGGTTACGCACACGAGGTGCATCGTGGTGCTCCGAGCACGCCGACACAGGTGGCGGCTTGTTCTGTTGCTGTTGTCGTAGCTCCTCTCCACACTCTTGTGCGAGTGCGAGGGCCCCCGCCCATGGGTCTAGAGGGGTGTGAGTCTACAAGGACTCCGCTACCACTAGCGGCTATCCTAGAGCATTTGCCATAGCACACTCCTAGGATAGACGGTAGCTAGGTGCCACATCACCGATGCTGGAACCGTCGCTCTCAACCTCGACATCTAGGACTAGGAGCTTGTGGAAAGTGGTGGGAGCATAGCTCGCCATTCCCACAAATTTGGATGTGAGAGGGGTTGATGCCAGAATCCTTCAGAGCCCCCGAGCGTACGTGTCCGTGGGTGACACGAGGCCGTAGGGGAACCAGTCGTAGGGCGGTCATGGCATGAACAATGGGGTCCCTCTAGATAAATGGCAGAAGATAGTAAATAGCGAGTAAATGATAATATGTACATTACTCATAGTGGGGTTTGAGCAGAGCGTATGCTTGGAATGAATCACATGCACCTTGTTGTTGAAGTTGCCGAGAGTCTCAGAGCCAACGGAGGGCACCCCTCTGGTGGGCGTCGGGATGGGTGCCTCCTCGCGGAGGTGCAGCACGCTGAGCTGGTTGTGGACAAAGTCCAGGCTTCTGAAGAGGAAGGCCTGGGATGGCTCGAAGATGGGTGGAATCCACATCCCAATAGGTGGGAGTGCGGGAAACTCTAGTGAGCCGAAGCGAGTCGTATCGCTTGAGCCCACCATGGTGAAGATGGTGGAAAAGTGGGCCATCTGATGACTAAAAGAGTGAACATGCAGCGTCTTCCCCACGGACAGCGCCAACTGTTGGTGCAGAAAGTGACCAACACATAAATATTTGTTATTTTGCCATACATTGTGATCGGATGTGGCCTAGCGCTCAATGACACAAGGTTTTATACTGGTTCAGGCAATGTGCCCTACGTCCAGTTTGAGTCGGTCAATGACTTTATTCCTAAGCCTAGGTGCTCAAAGTTTGCAGTGGGGTTACAAGCAAGAGGGAGAAAGATGGGGGTGCAAGAGGTCCCATCGGACTCCAGAATGAAGGGCCGAGAGTGATGGGAGCTCCTACATGCACTGAGTATTCGAGCGTGTGCTCAAGGCTTGAACCTGGTGATTCTGTTGTTGTGTGTTGAATCGTTGGAGAGTTTGTTTCTCCTTTTTCTATTGGGAGAGAGTGCATCCCCTTTTATAGATGAAGGGGACGGCCTTACAAGAGGGAGAGAGAGAGTACATAAGCTACCAAGTCTTGTTGCCCATGCCGTCGGGTACAAGATGATTGTAGGCGCCCACACCCCTTTCTGATGCTAGATGCATGTGGAAGGTTTTTACCGTGTTCCACCAGGTATGGTAAATGTCAGTGCCCACAACACTGTGGATGCCCAGATGCATGTGGGGTGCCTTACCGTGCTAGCCTGGTTTCAGAATTGATGGCGCCCACAACACTGTAGGGCAAATGTCGGCGCCCTCAACACTATTTGGGTTCTGACATGTCTAGAAGGTTACAGGGCAGCCCCTGACATGTCCTGTCGGTACTATCCTACAGTCATGCAGGGTATAGTCTTCAGTGTTGTGGTTGTCTTGAGTGCCCTGCCTTACTTGCTTTGCTCGTTTCCTGGTCCTCATCGAGTAGGCGTCCCCGGTCGGTTGGTCCCAGTCGGCTCCGACTGTGCCAGTCAGATAAGAGCTGTAAGCAGAGGTTTGGTGCCTCCCCGGTCGGAGACATAGGTCAGAGCTAGAAGCGGCATTGGCTAGGCCTTTCGATCGAAGAGGCGAGTCAGAGTCAGAAGCGAGCGTTGCTCTTCCTCAGTCGGGCCTTCCGGTCGGAGAGGTGGGCCAGAGTCGAAAGCGAGTGTCGTTCCTCCTAGCTAGGCCTTCCGATCGGAGAGGCATTCTGTAGTCAAAAGCGAGCGTCGTTCCTCCTTGGCCAGGCCTTCTGGTAGGAGATTGGATTGCTCTTCTAGCCTATCGTTAGGTTCTTGGGCCGCCCTAGAGTTGCGCGTCGTTCGCAACATCGTCTGCTGGGACGAGCCTTTGCTGGGAAGCTAGTCCATGAGGGACCCCGGGTTTATGAACCCGACAGATAGTAAATGAGTATCCAGATGTCTTCCCTGATGAGTTGCCAAGTATGCCACCTGAACAAGATATTGAGTTTACAATTGAACTTTTACCTAGAACTACACCCATAGCTAAGAGACCCTATAGAATGGGAGTGAATGAATTAGCGGAACTTAAGAAACAAATAAGGGAACTGCTAGATAAGGGTTATGTCCAACCTAGTTCTTCACCTTGGGGTGCACCAGTACTGTTTCTAGAGAAGAAAGATGGTACACAAAGAATGTGCATAGATTACAGATCACCTAATGAGGTCACAATTAAGAACAAGTATCCACTACCTAGAATCAATGACCTGTTTGACCAGTTGAAAGGGGCTTGTGTATTTTCCTAGATCGACCTCTGATCTAGATACCATCAGTTGAGAATAAGACATTCGGACATTCCCAAAACTGCTTTTGTGACCCGATATGGATTATATGAGTTCATAGTCCTGTCTTTCGGTCTGACAAGTGCACCTGCTTACTTCATGTATTTGATGAACAAAGTATTCATGGAGTACCTCGATAAGTTTGTCATTGTGTTTATTGATGATATATTAGTCTACTTTGAGAATGAAGAAGAACATGAGGAACATTTGAGGCTAGTATTACAAAAGCTTAGAGAACATCAGCTCTATGCTAAGTTTAGCAAATGTGAGTTCTGGCTAAAAGAAGTATTTTTCCTTGGTCACATAATCTCTAATGGAGAAGTAGCAGTAGATCCCAAGAAGGTCAGAGATGTGTTGAGTTGGAAGCCACCTCAGGATGTTAGTGAGATTCAGAGTTTCCTTGGTATGGCTGGGTACTATAGGAGATTCATTGAGGGATTCTCTAAGATAGCCAAACCTATGACTGCCCTGTTAGAGAAGAATGCCAAATTTGTATGGTCTAAGCAATGTTAGGATAGTTTTGAGGAGTTGAAGAAGAGACTAACTTCTTCCCCAGTACTTGTCTTACCTGATCTTACCAAAAGCTTCTCTATCTATTGTGATGCCTCATGATAAGGTCTAGGTTGCATTCTTATGGAAGAGGGTAGAGTTGTTGCCTACGCATCCAGACAACTGAGAAAACATGAGTTAAATTATCCGACTCATGATCTGGAGTTAGCAGCTGTGGTACATGCTCTCAAGATTTGGAGGCATTACCTGATTGGTCATAAGTGTGAGATTTATACCGATCACAAGAGTTTAAAGTATATATTCACTCAGTCATATCTGAATTTGAGGCAGCGCAGATGGCTTGTTAATCAAGGATTATGATTTGGAGATACACTATCATCTGAGTAGAGCTAACATTATAGCAGATGCTTTGAGTAGGAAGAGTTATGTTAACATGGCCTATGCAACTCAATTACCTAAAGAGTTGTGTGAGGGGTTCGAACATCTAAATTTGGGTATTGTGGCTAACACTATGGGGTTAGAGGTAGAACCTACTTTAGAATGAGAGATTCGTAAAGGACAGTTGAATGATGAGAAGATCAAAGATATTGCTGAACGTATAGTGATTGGTAAAGCCCCAAGTTTCCACATGGATGATCAAGGAATAGTATGGTTTGCTAAAAGGATTTGTGTGCCAGAAGTGAAGTCTATTAGAGAGTCTATTTTGAGGGAAGCTCATGACTCGGCCTATTCTATACAACCGAGGAGTACTAAAATGTATCTTGATCTTAAAGAGAGATATTGGTGGTATGGACTAAAAAGAGATGTAGCTGAACATGTGGCCATGTGTGATACGTGCCAAAGAGTAAAGGCAGAGCATCAGAGGCTAGCAGGTTTACTACAACCTATGAAGATACCCGAGTAGAAATGGGAAGAAGTTGGAATGGATTTCATAGTGAGATTACCCCGTACACAGAGGGGATATGACTCTATCTGGGTAATCGTAGACCATCTGACAAAAGTAGCACATTTTGTTCCTATCAAGAGAACTTACTCTAGTGCAAAGTTGGTAGAGCTATACATGGAAAGGATTGTATATTTACATGGAGTACCGAAGAAGATTGTTTTAGATAGGGGTACATAGTTCACATCTCATTTTTAGCAGAAGTTGCATGAGTCCATGGACACGAAGTTGAACTTTAGCTTAGTTTATCATCCTCAGACAGATGGGCAGACCGAGAGAACAAATCAGATTTTAGAGGATATGTTGAGAGCTTATGCTTTATAGTACGGGACAAGTTGGGATATGTCGGAGCCCTCCTAAACACCGTGAACACCTTCCTCGGACTCGCGGTGAGCCACTCTACCTCCCCGTACCCTCCTTTCTATGGATGTCGCTCTAGAGCACCGTATCGGTGAGCTCTAGATCATGCCATCCATGGTGCCACCGTGGGGCCATCGCCTCGATGTGCTCCCCGTCTCTGTTCTGTACCCCACTGAGTTCGCGAGATCCCGTGCTTCGCTTTCGTGCTTTTAGTTTCGAACAAGGTGGTCGGGAACACCATTCTAGCACTCACCATGGTGTTCGGCTCGCCACCAGTCATGGTGGGCTCGTTGGCGCCACTGTGCAGGAGGTGGGGAACCTTTCCCTTTGTTTCCCGCCGTCTGATCGGGGTTGAACGGTCGTGATTAGTACGTACCCCTTCGGGACATGACCGATCCACCGTGGGCCATGGGCGCAGTGCACAACATCCATGTCAGCGCGTCCACACACACCTGGTGCACCTAACTAACTAGAGCACGCCGCGTGGTGCCCAGTCAGCGGCCACGTGGGTCAACCCATAGTCAGCTGGGCGCTTTTGTAGTTTAGCCACTGTGTTTTCAAGGAATCAACCCGCAGTCCAACTGTAGTTCAAAAGTATTTCTTTTTAGTCATATTTTCTTCTGTTTTAGCCCCTGTACTTTTGAGAAATAGTGCGCACAGTCCAGATCACGTTAGAATTTAGTTTTTATTCAAATTTGAGTTCGGTTTATTTACAAAAATGCTATTGGAACCTTATTTCATGCATAACTTTTGCGTTTTAAGTCCGATTAGAGTGATTCTTTCGCTCATGTGTTCGTAGCAGTATGTAGATTAGTTTTATAAGCTTTTCAGTCTATGATTCTACTATTTGGTGTACTATTCTAATAGAAGCCTATTTGTATGCATGTAATGACTGGAATGGATGCTTGATTGATGAATTGGAACACGTTTAGAGGGTGATCAGTTCGAGGTTACTGAGGACCAGTTGGGAGACCAGCAGTACCAGGAGGGAGACTTTGAAGAAGGCAAGTGTAGCAAAGGCCCCTTGTACCTATGAACTCTACAATTCATATACATGCATGTGTTTAAATTTGAATTACCTGTAAGGACTTTACCTAGATTACTACTTGTACCACATATCCTTGATACCTATGGTTTGGGATGCATTTGGATAGATGCTGCAGCGCTCAACATAAAATAATTGTTAAATATGACTAAAGGTATTATGCATTATGTTAAAATGGAGCTTTTTAGCAATAATTAGTGGGCTAGAGTACGGGGTTGAGTGCTCTAGTGCCTCTCCATAAGGACTTAATCCTGAAGCAGCCACCCAGGAGGTTTCGTACAACCCCGAGTGTCATATGGCCCTGACTTTAACCTGTTAACTAGATTGTACTAGCTCGTCTATAGCTTTCCGTAAGGGCAAGAGGGGGCCACTAGTTGGTATGTTTCTTTTCCTACTAGGGTGTGTACCGTGCCACGACCACGAGTGCCACTCCTAGAGGAGGGCCACATACAGCTAGATGGCTGAAACCTTAGCAGCTATGACCTGTTAGTGCGACTAGCGAAGGGTTACATAGTGAAACCCTGCCACACTTCCTAGGTAGAGGTGATGTGGGCTTTGCAAACCCCGACATTGGGAATCACATCTCGGTGGGTAAAGTTGTACAATTTCTGTAGAAATATTTAACCTGTTATAATAGCCGTGCTCACGGATACGAGCGATCTAGATCCTTCATGATTAGTGGTTACTATGGATGGTTGGGAATTGACATAATCTTGATTATTCATTACTATCACTTGGGTTGGGTTTACTCACTAAAGTAGTGATTCACGATGCTAAAACTTGACCAACTAAAATTGCTAACTGCAGTCAAACCGTGTCTAGCCTTTGAGCCTTATAGATCCCTTTGATATACTTGCTAAGCATGGTTTGCTTACACTTGTTTTATATTCAATTAAAATCCCAGTTGGATAACAGATAATACATATGAAGAGTTTCCAGAGGATGTCTAGGACTACTAGGAAGATGCCCCTAGTTGGAGTCCCTTTGGCATATTGGTCTTAAAAATCTACTCTATGTAATAATATTGCCGACGAGCAAGACTTGTGACAATTATGTGATGAGATTATGCGATGTAATAAAGTACTTTACTTTGATATTATTACAATTTGGGAATATATGTGTGTTTGGACATCCTGGGCGCACATATATGAGCACTTGGTTTTGTTATGCAAAATTGGGTGTGACAGGGAAGGACACCGTGACAACAAAACGAGACCCGATCGCGAAAATTATGAATTTTAGAAAGCATTAACACAAGGACAACGTATGACAAGGCTAGACTCGAGTGAGCCCATAGTGGGCCGCCTGACCACCTACATGGGCCGGCCAGCCCAGCCCAGCACCACCTCGCGTCGTGCTTCGTCCACGGTGAATTTTTTTTATTTTTAACACTTTTTAAAACTATTTTCAAATCTGACACTGTTTATTTTTTTTTCAAAACTAGCACTTTTGGACGCGCTTGTTCGCATGACGTGGCGAAATCACTCTGCCGAGCCATGCATGGAGGTGCGGCGAGGGTGCCACCGTGGTAGTCAGTCGTGGCGCTGACCGCTGTCGTGGCCAGGCTACTGCGCCACCAACCACGGCATGGGGTTGACGCGCCATGCATCATGACACGACAACCCCTTGTACATGTGTTTATAGTAGAATTTAGAAGAAGAATCTTAGAAGCTCGAGCGCTCCCAAGATCATGTAAGCAAGGGATCAATTGCGTGCAGATCGAAACCAGCTGATTCGGATGCAGCACTAGAATTGGCTTTCGTTAGATAGCGCCAACAGATAACGACAGAAGCTATGATTGGCGCTGGGATGAGACATGCTAGACTCTACAAAAGGGAAAGATTAGAGTCCAAGTTATCTTAAATTAGGAATGTTTTCATTATACCAAAGATTATATTGAGTCGTACTCGAGTAAGGTTCGTTTTAGGCTCTGGGTATAAATACCAAACCCCGGCTATTGTAAATCATCAACCAATCAAATACAAAGTCAATTACTTTTTTTGGATCTGGCCAACCCTTAGGAGTAGGAGTAGAGTAGATCTCGATGAGTTCTTTAGCAAGTACGGTTGCATCAATTCGGTCAACCTCCACTGCTTGTCTATAAGTACTGTCATGCTTTATACCTCTGTTCGTATGGCTGCATCGATCCGGTCGACCACCACTGCGACTCTGGTAAGGCTAGTTATCGACTCTTGTCTAATTCAAGTATGGCCTGTGTGATTCTGCCTCACACCCCACTGCTTGAATTAGATCAAGGTCAAGTTATCGGCTCTACCTTAGCATGGCAGTCTTTGGTAGATTCATTAAGTTACTGATATTTCTTATTGCTTTCATTGTTTATCTAATTAGAGCAATATCATTCTGCTCGATTGAGATTGATCTGGATCGGCCTTACATCTTGTTTTACTCATCGTTTGCTAATTTAAAACTGATCTAATCTACATCTTAAGCGATGAGTTATGTTTTTATTGGCTGTTTTGCGTCAATCTTAATCGTGCATAGCGTGCGGTTAAGGCATGTCCGATCTTGAGTAGATCTATTAGCCAATGAAAACCGTTCCATGGCCTGTCATCACGGCCTGTGGGATTCTACCTCTCACCCCACTGTTGGCACCATGGAGCGGGGATCGTTAGTTGGTACACCCATTCCAGAGAAGGCATGACCTTAACTATGCGCTATGCCAGAATCGGCTGTTTAGCCGATATCGAATGCTTTCATGAACAGTTCGCATTACGAGATCGTTGAAGTAGAGATAAGTTGAAAGATATATTAGCCCCATGATCTTGTTATTGTATTACGGCCTGCATGATTCTGCCTCATGCCCCACTGATATTAGTAATGAGTTAGGGTCATCGAGTCTATTGTTGTTTCTACGGTCTGCATGATTCTGCCTCATGCCCCACTGGTCATGACGATAGATGAGATCTAACATGTTCATTAGATTTATCTTTATTAAATGGTTAAGTGATGTTGAATTGTTTCTTTATATAAAAAGGAGTTCGGTTACTTATAATCATTGGCTCAGTACAAACCGATCACCATTGATACCTTATTGCCATTGATTAATATTTGCTTAAATAACATTTATCTTGAATGATAACCGATTCTTCTTATACAACCCCATGAGCTTTAACCGATTCATTCTTGTAAATATGTTGGGATCGACTATTTAGTCGATCTCCTCTCATATCGGCTCTCAGAGCCGCATATTCGGGACTGTCTAACAATACCAGCATGTCCCGCCCTTAATTATTGATGAGCTTTCTCTCCTTGTCAATTACAGGGTCAAATTGACTGGCACGTCTCGGGAGGATTGTGCAGGATCGATCACCCTTGCGCTGAAGCTAGGTGGATCTGCTCCATCGAGCGAACCCTTCCAGCTTGCTGCGTGTGTCCTCGGCAAAGAGACAAAAATTTTGTGTGGACACACGTTTCTGGCACACCTGGTGGGACCCCACAATCATCATGGTGGTTCACAACAACGACAGCATCCTTATGGTACATTATGAAGACCTACCTAACGAAGATAAGGATACCATCAATAAAGCTATAGAAGAATTTCAGAAGAAGTGTTTGTTGTCCTACACCAAACATGTGACAGCACAATTATTCAGAAATTTCCACTACTAAGAGTTCTATTACACGGGCAGATAGATACAGTCGAAGATGAAGACATGCGTTTCTTTACGGAAGCCATAGAGAAATATGTTCATGATGCCATATCAAGCCGCAATGAAGCTTTCGTTGACGCATTTCACAACGCCATGAAAGAGGCGATTCATGGAATTCCAGTTGGTCAGGTTGGATCGACTTGTTATAATATTCCAGATCCGTCGACCCAAGGGACTAACCAAGTCGGTACCAGCCATCAAGAAGCAGCACTAGCTAGTAATGGTGACGCCCAGACACTTCAAGGTTCATCTGAACAAACTCCGGGTACTGCTACAGTACAATCCTAGACCATCAGTACAACATGTGCAGCAGCCGGCGGGGCAAGGTCAAAACCAGATGAGCAATTTTGGCACATCAGGCCACATACCATCGTCAGCTCAAAAGATAACACCATCAATTCAAAGGATCTATAGAGATATAGATCCTTAAGTCTATAATTAGAGACTTCAAGCAGCAAGCCAGCAAAGGACCTAGCATATTGAGATTCCACAAGGCTATCACTATGGCACGGATTATAACACCCTCTACATGATACCAAATCTAGGATATCAAGGCACACGGGATTTCAATCCACAGATGGGTCAACAAGTACCGAGAAATCCAAATCCGCAAGCTGATGAGTTGCTGCTCAAGGTGACCGAGATGATGAAGAATTAGTTCGGTCTGAAGCCAAAAGGAATGACTTTTTCGTACAAACGCCCATATCCAGAATGGTATGATTTGGTCGCTCTTCCTACAAATTACAGGCTCCTAGAATTCGCAAAGTTCACTAGTCAAGATGGTACAAGCAAAATAGAACATGTCAATCGGTATCTTACACAATTGGGCGAAGCATCAATTGAGGATGCCCATCAAGTTCGTTTCTTCTCCTTGTCCCTGTCAGGGCCGGCCTTCACTTGGTTCTCATCACTACTAGTCAACTCCATTGCCAATTGGGCTAACCTGGAGAAGAAATTTCATACATATTTTTACACTAGGACTGGAGAGAAGAAAATAACCAATTTGACAACCATGAGACAGAGGACTAATGAATCGAGCACTAAGTTTCTTCAGAGATTTTGAGAGACTAAGAATCTGTGTTTCATATTGGGCTTGGCCGATGATCAGCTAGCTACTCTAGCCGTCCAAGGAATGCTGACAATGTGGAAAGAAAAGCTGCTAGGACAAGAGTTTGACAACTTGGGACAATTGGCTCAATGGGTGGCAGCGCTCAATAGCCAATTCCAGAGTATGCGCAGAGATACCCAATTCCAGAAGAGCACCACAATATCCAAAGCTTATGATCCATACTCAATTGAAGATGGCTATGAAGATGAAGAAGAGGAGGTTGCTATAGTTGAATGGAATTGGGGCAAGAAGACAGTAATGGTGCCAAATCCTTAGGGAAGAGGAGTCGAGGAGAGCTATGACTTTGATGTCACAAAATCGGACAAGCTCTTTGACTTCTTACTTGAGAAAGGCCAGATCAAATTGCCAGACAATCATGTTATGTTACCCCCTAAATAGTTGAAGAATAAGAAGTTCTGCAAGTTCTATAATGCTACTTCTCATTCCACTAATGAGTGCAGAATTTTCCGGTAGCATATACAAAGGGCTATTCAGCAAGGGAGGCTCAAGTTTGATACGCCTTGGAAGATGAAGGTTGATGATAATCCTTTCCTAGGAGATCAAAATATGGTTGATGTTGGGATATTCAAAGGAAAAACTAAGGTCCTAACATCAGCCAAATCAAGAAAAGCTGGAACAGTTGATCCCAAGATGCAAATATTAGCTGATGAATACAGAGAGATTAGAAAACGTCGTGATCAGTAGAAAAGCCGATATGAGCAGGGGGAAACATCAAAGGATGGAGCAATGAAGTCGCGAGTCACGTCTCGGATCCTATTGAATAAGTGGCAGCGGTAGAAAGGAAAAGATTATCAGCGATGGCTAGAGGATCAAGAATACCAGCGTCAATTGGAAGAACAAAGGTATGAAAGGAAGCAAGCTGAATCGCACTGGAATTGTCCTTTCTTCAGATACTATTGGAACGAAGGTTTGAAATTGCCTACCAGACATGATTGTCTAGAATGCAACAATCAATATTGGGAGTTTAGGCAATCTCAAATCAATTGCCGGTCTATCCATGCCCAGGATGCATATCATCATAATAGCATGGATCGGCGCTTAAAAAATAAAAGTATTCATGATCGGCTGGGAAAAAGAGTTGTTGACCAAGACTGGGCTGATCATGAAGAAGGAAGCAATCAGAGGGAACATGTCTTGCAAGAGGGTCAATGGTGCCCTGGAGGATTGATAAGAAGCCAGAAGAGACGGGTGCAGTGCCTAAGGAATAAAGAGATGGAACAGGCTTAGGCATCCAGTAAAACTCAAGTATGACATACCAAGCAAACAGCCGATAGAAAGCAACCATCGGCTAATATCCAAATGACTTTTCTGTTGCCATCAGAATTCAGAATCAATGGTGAAAGCCCAGAGCCGATCGAAGCAGTCGGCTTTGAAAATTTGTGTTAATGGATAATCTAATAGATGGTACAGATGGTAAACTAGGGCACGACTTCACATCAGTTGATGAATTGGAAGAAGTGGATATTGGTTCTGGAGACAGACCTAGGCCGACGTACGTAAGTGCTAAATTAGGTCCGGAGTATAGGTGGGAATTAATTAATTTATTGAAGGAATTTAAAGACTGCTTTGCATGGGAATACTACGAGATGCCTGGTTTAGACCAGTCAATTGATGAACATCGGTTGCCACTCAAACCTGGATATTGGCCATTCAAGCAAGCCCCAAGGAGATTCAATCCAAACGTGCTTGATGATATTAAAAAGGAGACTGAGAGGCTACTGGAGGCGAAGTTCATCCAACCATGCCGATATGCAGAGTGGATATCGAACGTTGTCCCTGTATACAAGAAGAATGGAAAATTGAGGGTATGCATTGATTTCAGGGATCTAAACAAAGCCACACCCATGGATGGTTATCCGATGCCAATAGCCGATATGTTAATAGATGCAGCAGCCGGGCACAAGGTTATTAGCTTCATGGACGGCAATGCAGGGTATAACCAAATTTTCATGGCTGAAGAGGACATAGCGAAGACCGCTTTCAGGTGCCCCGGTGCGATCGGCTTGTTCGAGTGGGTTGTGATGACCTTCGGTCTAAAGAATGCTGGTGCCACTTATCAAAGGGCAATGAATTATATCTTTCATAAGTTGATCGGTAGGATTGTCGAAATCTACATTGATGATGTGACGATAAAATCAATAGGGTACAAAGAGCATCTAGCTGATTTGAGGGAGACTCTAGAATGCACAAGAAAGCATGGTCTGAAGATGAATCCTAATAAGTGTGCCTTTGGAGTATCAGCTGGGCAATTCTTGGGTTTTATGGTCCACGAGAGGGGGATTAAGGTCGGTCAGAAGAGCATGAAAGCAATTGACGATGCGGTGCCCCCGACCACTAAGATAGAGTTGTAATCTTTGCTTAGCAAGATTAATTTCATTAGAAGGTTTATTTCAAATTTGTCAGGAAGGGTTCTTCCATTTTCTCCCTTGTTGAAATTAAAGAACGATCAAGAATTCAGGTGGGGTGACGTACAACAGAAGGCGTTTGAAGAGATAAAAGAGTATATGAAGCATCCACCCATGCTAGTTCCTCCTCAGCAGGGTAAGCCTTACAAGTTGTACATATCGGCCGATGATAAAACAATTGGATCAGCCTTGATACAAGAGTTTGAAGGAAAGGGGCAAGTGGTTTTCTATTTAAGTAGGAGACTTGTAGATCTAGAAATGAGATATTCTCCCACCAAAAAGTTATGCTTGTGCTTATATTTCTCTTACACCAAGTTGAGGCATTACTTATTGTCGGCCGAATGTATGGTTGTTTCCAAGGCTGACGTAATCAAGCACATGTTATCGATGCCGATACTAAATGAGAGAGTGGGAAAATGGATTCTCGCGTTATCAGAGTTTGACTTGAGGTACGAATTGGCTAAAGCAGTCAAAGGGTAGGTAATAGCCGATTTTGTCAACCAACATCATAAACCAAGCATGAATTATGTAGAGTCGGTGCCTTGGACGTTATTCTTTGATGGATCATCTTGCAAGCAAGGTGGTGGCATTGGTATTGTTATTATTTCACCTCGAGGGGCAAATTTTGAGTTTGCCTTTTCAACCGAGCCAATGGTTACCAACAATCAAGCAGAATATGAGGTTGTTCTAAGAGGGATTCAACTTCTTCATGAGGTAAAGGCCAAAGCAATTGAAATATTTGGAGACTCGCTATTAATTATTAATCAGTTGATCGGCCTACATGAGTGCAAAGAAGACACTTTGAGGAGATATTATGATGAGTGTCAGAGGTTGCTCAAAGAGTTTCCTCATGTCTCATTTTAGCACATTCCGAGGGCCCAGAATCAAGAAGCTAACTGTTTGGCTCAAAGTGCATCAGGTTATTGAGTAATTTAAGAAATCTTGAGCAATGAAACCTTGGATAATGATTGGAGAGTTGAGATAGTTGACTACCTTAGAAATCTGTCACGAAAAGTTACCAGAAAGCTAAGGTATAAATCGACTAAATACATTTTGTTGGATGATTAGCTGTATTACAAAATGATTGATGGGGCCTTACTCAAATGCCTGAATCAAGAAGGGGCCAAGGTGTTGATGGGCGAGGTGCATGAAGGGATATGTGGAGCTCATCAATCGGCTTATAAGATGAAATGGATTATCCACAGAGCTAGATATTTCTGGCCAACAGTATTAGAAGATTGTTTTAAATATTACAAGGGATGCCAAGACTGTCAACATTTTGGTAATATCCAGAAGGCACCTGCATCGGCCATGAACCCAATAATCAAGCCATGGCCGTTTCGGGGCTGGGGAATTGATTTAATTGGCCAGATCTTTCCGCCCTCGAGCAAAGGACATAAGTTCATATTGGTAGCAATAGATTACTTCACCAAGTGGGTGAAGCGATCCCCTTAAAAATGGTAACTTCAAAAAAAGGTTGATTTTGTCAAGGAGCATATTGTGTATCATTTTGGAATTCCTCAAACCGTCACTACCGATCAAGGGACCATGTTCACATCAGAGGAATTCAAAGATTTTGCTGCCAGTATGGGGATCAAGTTGCTAAATTTGTCTCCTTACTATGCTCAGGCTAATGGTCAGGCAGAGGCGTCCAATCAGATTATGATTAAGCTAATCAAGAAGAAAATTAAGGAACAGCCCAGGAAGTGGCATTTGACGCTTAATGAGGCACTATGAGCATACAGGATGGCCTATCATGGGTCAATTAAAACATCACCTTATGAGCTTGTGTATGGCCATAACACAGTCCTTGGGAAGTTGAAGGGTCGAGATGGCGACTAGAGGGGGGGTGAATAGTCTTTTCTAAAACTTAATCGCGTTGGCTAACTGATACAAATGCAGAATTTAAACTAACGGTCTAGCCAAGACTACACCCCGCTATATATGTTCACAAGCACCTTGCAAAAATAACAATTATGCAACAAAGGTGCCGGGCTAGCTAGAGCTCTCCTAAACAATTCTAGGAGCAAGGTTACACAAACCTATGCCACTAGTACTTTAAGCGACACGGGAGCTCCTACACATGCTAGTAAGCAAAAGCACAAAGCTAACTAAGCTCACTAGCAATGCTCAATAACAAGGCAACCAATGCCTAATTAGAGAGCGCAAATACTTAGCTACACAAACTAAGCAATGTGACTAACAAGGTTACTAAAACCAAATTAGCCACGCAAGGGAGCTACTTCGGTGCTACACAAGCAAGAAGGTAATTAGCAAGCTACACAAGCTATCTAATTACAAGAGCAACTACACAAGCTTAATACATATAAAAGTAATTGCAAGCTTGTGTAATGGGGAAGCAAACCAACGGGAAGAATAAGGTTGACACGATGATTTTTCTCCCGAGGTTCACGTGTTTGCCAACACGCTAGTCCCCGTTGTGTTGACCGCTCACTTGGTGGTTCGGCGGCTAATTAGCATCACCCGCTAAGCCCGCACATCGGGCGCCGCAAGAACCTACCCCGGAAGTGAGGGTAGCTCAATGACACACTTTACTAGAGTTGCCCTTCGAGGCTCCCGTGGGGCGAGCACAATGCCCCTCACAAGCACTTCTCTGGAGCGCCACACAAGCTTCTTGCAGGCTTCGACGGAGACCACCACCAAGCCGTCTAGGAGGTGGCAACCTCCAAGAGTAACAAGCACCACCGGCTTGCAACTCGATCACCTAGTGCCACTTGATGCAACCTCATGATGCAATCGCACTAGAATCGCTCACTCACACAATCAAATGATCACTATCAAGTATATGTGTGATGGAGGGCTCCTAAGCACTCTCAAGCATGGACACAAAGTCCCCCAAGGTGCTCAGCACCAGCCATGGCCGAAGGCCACTTCTATTTATAGCCCCAAGGGCTAAACTAGCCGTTACCCCTTCACTGGGCAACGGTCGGGCCGACCGGACGCTCTGGTCGAGTTGACCGGATGCTGGACCTCAGCGTCCGGTCGCTCACAGACGACCACGTGTCCCGGTTCCAATGATCACTTGACTTGACTGGACGTAGCAGCTTCAACTGACCGGACGCTGGACCCTCAGCGTCCGGTCGTTTCCAGTAAGCTCCCGAGCATGACCGGACGCGTCCGGTCGAACACGATCAGACGCAGCCAGCGTCCGGTCACACTCCAGCTTCTGTGTCACCGTACGTTAGCCTGACCGGACGCAGCCTTCCAGTGTCTGGTGCATTCAGATCCAGCGTCCGGTCAGTTGACCGACGCCAGCATCTTCGCAACCAACTCGTTTTCACTTCTAACTTCTTCACCCTTGCTCCAATGAGCTAACCACCAAGAATTTGCATCCAGCGCAATAGAAAATAGGCATTCCATTTTCCTGAGAGAGGGACCCAAACCCATCTCAACCCTGCAAACACCACCGCCTTTGTAAATGTGCCAACACCACCAAGTGTACACCACCATGTGTATGCGTGTTAGCATTTTCACAATCATTTCCCAAAGGATGTTAGCCACTCAACTTGCCACGCCACTCAATCCTAGCGACAATGCAAAGTTAGATCACTCGAGTGGCACTAGATGACCGATATGCAAACAAGTTTGCCTCTCTTGATAGTACGGCCATCTATCCTAAACCCGGTCATAAACTTCTCTACACACCTATGACCGGTGAAATGAAATGCCCTAGGTTATACCTTTGCCTTGTGCATTCCATTCCATCTCCTTCAATGTCGATGCAACACATGCACCAACACGATCAACAATGATATGATCCACTTCATATCATCACATGATCATATTGGTTCATCGATCTTGACTCTACTTGCTCTTCACCGTTGCCATCGTCCATCGGCGCCAAGTCTTGCTCAAGCTTAACCGCCACGCGGTCCATCACTCCAAAGCCTTCGACTTGCCCTTCACGCTTGCAACCGGTCCATCAAGCCAAGTCTTGTCTTGATCTTCTCCACCTTGATCACATGACTCAATGTCATGTCTCATGTGCATTTAAGCTCCTTCATCATCACATGTGTGAGCTTTGCAACATCTCTAAGCCATTTTCACCTTCATGGCATATGTTGCTCACACACATGTACCTGTGGACTAATCACCTGTGTATCTCACATAAACACAATTAGTCCACCTAGGTTGTCACTCAATTACCAAAACCAAACAAGGACCTTTCAGAAGTTCAGACCGGATCGAGGCGTGTTATGTTATAGAATGATTTGACAGCCGAAGTCTACAAAAATCTTATGATGGACGACTTAGAAGACTTGAGTTGCCTTCGGCTGTGCGCTCTAAAAAATATTGAAGCCAATAAACTGAGGGTCACAAAATATTACAATAAAATGAATCCAAGTACCTATGAAACAGTGATGCTCTTGTAAGAAGTTTTGAGTCATAGGCTCGTGAATGGACGCAAGCAGCGGCAAACAATGGGCCCTAGATCAAGGTTCTCTACCCATGACTATGGACCAATCAGGGATGCAGACATGATAATTTTGGAATAAAATTACTTTTATCCTAAAATTGGGGGGCATGTGTTTACACCAGAATTTGGAAGAAGAATCTCAGAAGCTCGAGCGCTCCCAAGATCATGTCAGCAAGGGATCAATTGCGTGCAGATCGAAACCAGTTGATTCGGATGCAGCACTAGAATCGGCTTTTTTCAGATAGCGCCAGCAGATAATGACAGAAGCTATGATTGGTGCTGGGACGAGACATGCTGGACTCTACAAAAAGGGAAAGATTAGAGTTCAAGTTATCTTAAATTAGGAATGTTTTCATTATACAAAAGATTGTATTTAGTCGTACTCGAGTAAGGTTTGTTTTAGGCTCCGGGTATAAATACCAAACCCCGACTATTGTAAATCTTCAACCAATCAAATACAAAGTCAATTACTTTTTTTTGGCTCTAGCCACCCCTTTGGAGTAGGAGTAGAGTAGATCTCGGTGAGTTCTTTAGCAAGTACGGCTGCATCGATCCGGTCGACCTCCACTACTTGTCTGTAAGTATCGTCATGGTTTATACCTCTGTTCGTATGGCTACATCGATCCGGTCGACCCCCACTGTGGCTCTGGTATAGGCTAGTTATCGACACTTGTCTAATTCAAGTATGGCCTATGTGATTCTGCCTCACACCCCACTGCTTGAATTAGATCAAGGTCAAGTTATCGGCTCTACCTTAGCATGGCAGTCTTTGGTAGATTCATTAAGTTACCAATATTGCTTATTGCTTTCATTGTTTATCTAATTACAGCAATATCATTTTGCCCGATTGAGATTGATCTAGATCGGCCTTACATCTTGTTTAACTCATCGTTTGCTAATTTAAAACTGATCTAATCTACATCTTAAGCGATGAGTTTTGTTTTTATTGGCTGTTTTGCATCAATCTTAATCGTGCATAGCGTGCGGTTAAGGCATGTCCGATCTTGAGTAGATCTATTAGCCAATGAAAACCGTTCCATGTCCCATCATCATGGCCTATGGGATTCTGTCTCTCACCCCACTGTTGGCACCGTAGAGCGAGGATCGTTAGTTGGTAGACCCGTTCCTAAGAAGGCATGACCTTAACTGTGCGCTATGCCTAAATCAGTTGTTTAGCCAATATTGAATGCTTTCATGAACAGTTCGCATTACGAGATTGTTGAAGTAGAGATAAGTTGAACGATATGTTAGCCCCGTGATCTTGTTATTGTATTACGGCCTGCATGATTCTGCCTCATGCCCCACTGATATTAGTAATGAGTTAGGGTCATCGAGTCTATTGTTGTTTCTACGGCCTGCATGATTCTGCCTCATGCCCCACTGGTCATGATGATAGATGAGATCTAACATGTTCATTAGATTTATCTTTATTAAATGGTTAAGTGATGCTGAATTGTTTCTTTATATAAAAAGAAGTTCGGTTACTTATAATCATTGGCTCAGTACAAACCGATCACCGTTGATACCTTATTGTCATTGATTAATATTTGCTTAAATAACATTTATCTTGAATGATAACCGATTCTTCTTATATAACCCCATAAGCTTTAACCGATTCATTCTTGTAAATATGCTAGGATCGACTATTTAGTCGATCTCCTCTCATATCGGCTCTCAAAGCCGCACATTCAGGACAGTCTGGCAATACCGGCATGTCCTGCCCTTAATTACTGATGAGCTTTCTCTCCTTGTCAATTGCAGGGTCAAATTGATTGGCACATCTCGGAAGGATTGCATAGGATCGACCACCGTTGCGCTGAAGCTAGGCGGATCTGCTCCATTGAGCGGACTCTTCTGGCTTGCTGCGTGTGTCCTCGGCACAGAGACAAAAATTTTGTGTCGACAACAGGCATGTGGCCCGACATCGCTTCCCATCCTCTCTCTCTATCTGATTTGGCCTGTTTGAACCGGTTGGAGAGAGGAGCTGTGTGACACCCCTGGTGTCAATTTCAAGTTAAGCAGTGAATTAAGTCTAATCTAACCAGGTCAAAGGATGATTGTGAGCTTTAGTTTAACACCTGACAAGTGGTGACAGAGGTGGAGTCAAATTCTTTCAAATATGACCTAACTTAAACTTTTCAAAGGCAAAGACAAAACTCTTTTGATTAAAAATAAATTTTATTTCAAAATGTGCATGAGTAGTTTTAATCATGTCTTTTCATGTGCATCACCTAATCATGAACATATTTTGGTCACATGAAAAGTTGCATGTTGCTTTGGATCAAAAAGTTATACGAAATGATAATTTCCGCTTTGCTTAAAAACACTTTTGTTAATTGAGTAGAAACATGTGATGTTTCATGTGTTGCTTTGTAGTGTTTCATATGTTGCATATAAGGTGTTTCACATGTTACCTAAAATATTAATAACAATAATGTTTAATGCTCTTTGTGAATTTATATATGAGAATTTGCTTAAACAAATAAAATTTTGTTAAAACAAAAGTTGTAGTGCAAAGTGTGCTTTATAATGTGGGATCAAAGATTGATAGTATTTCTAAGTCAAATATGTTTACATTTCAGCTCAAAGATTGAATCCAATGACTAATTTCGACAGCTAATTTGACTAAGTCCTTGATTTTAGTTATTAAGTTCAATATTTGGTGAATTATTAAATCAATTTTCATAAATAAATTTTGTGCAATTTTGCTTCTATGAATTGGTGTGATGTTTGTACTTTGATATTGAGCTAATGGTTGGATTGTTTGATCAATGATTAACCACTAATTAATTGCTCAAAGTAATTAATCAATTCTGTTTTGTAACTCTAAATTTGAATTCAGTTTTTAGTTTCAATGTCCTATTTTCAAAATTCAAGATCTTTCAAACTAGTGAGAGTTTGAGGGTGATCCTTTGAGAAAAGTTGGAGATCAGAGAGGGATGAACAACTTTTATTAATGGAGATCATCAAGTTTATATATGGAATCTAGAGATAGAGAGGGAGAAAGACATGCTGTCAGTTTGCTATAGTACCCTCGACAGCAGCTCGCTTGCCACGTCACCGCCATGCACCGTTTGGCCACCTTCGCTTCGCTTCTCACGTGTGGACACATGGCCATTCCACATGGTCAACTTCATGAAGACGTTGCCAAAGCTGTGACGTTGCCCTCGCCCATAAAAGCCCGGCGTCGGCCGCTCTCTCTTTTCTTCCTCTCTCCATCCCGCCATCGGCGAAATTCATTGTCGTCATAGCAGCCGCACCCAATTCACCTCACTGTCAAGATCTTCGTCTCCTTTCGCATCCCCCGGTCCTGCTCATGTCACTTGTAGCCACCGGAGTTGCTCGTAGTGCCAGTTGCCACTGTGATCACCCTGACATCGCCACCGCGCCCACCTCAGCGTGGCCGGCCTGCTTGGGTGAGCCTATCAATCAATTAGCTATAGTTCTGAGTTCTCCGTGACACCGTGGTGCACACAAGAGTGACCGTTGATCGATTCTCCTCTAGGTTAGGGTAGAACGCTACCCTCGCTGTCGGTCCATGACGTCACATCCATCCTTGCCGACGGCAGCTGCCTTCATAGTGTCTCTGCCTCAACTGGGTAGTCGAGTAGGTTTGTGGTGAGTCCTTGGTGCTAGATGATGCCTCAATTTAATCTCTACCAGCTTGTCATGTTCGATGTGTCGCCGCCGCTCCGCCATGGCTACCATGGCCGGTGTCGAGCTTGCCATGAAACCCTAGCTGCCTAGTTAGCACCCTAGATCGATGCGCGACGTCATCCTAAGCATGTTGGTGCTTGACGCATCGCCGGAGGTCTCACCGGCGGTGAGAACCCGCCGGTCAGCGTGGAAGGCCACCAGAGTTGACCCAGGCCTGCTGTCAGTGAGTGCGGGTAGGCGAGAGCTGAGTGGAAAAGGTTTTCTTTGGTTTTATCTTTTTTAGAAATGGTTTAAATGTGCTGATTCTTGTTATATTCATAGAAAAATATAGGAATGTGATAAAATCATGAAAAATTTTTGTGTAGCCTCGTCATGGTGTTCTCTATCTAGAAAAAAATCTGAAATGGTGAAAATAAATAGTTTTTGCATGCTTAAAAATTACCTCTTTTAATTAATAAATGCTTAATTCATGATTTTTGTAGGCTAAAATAATTATCCAATTATCATGAAACTTTTTGTGTAAATGTTATGTGCAATAACCTACCTTCACAAAAAGTTTTGTACTATTTTGATAATTCTAAATTAGTTAATTAATTTAAGTGTGTTTAAATGCCTTTTATGGATTAATAAAAATAACAAAATGGTTTCTCTAAATTCCTAGATGACTTTGATATGATTTTGGTATTTGTTTGTGGACCGTGGAACATCTAAACCCCTATTGTTCTTTAGCAATGGAATTACTTGCTTGATATGTTTTGAATCAACTTGTTATATAATAAATAAAATGGTTTAATTAAATGTTTTGTTTTATAATTCTTTATAATGCTCATGTGTTAAGGAAAATATTAATCACTTTTTGTTGGTCCATGCTAAGTTAATACTTTCATGATAGATAACTAATTAACTTGTTAGTTAATAAATAAATTAGTCCACTCAAATGACTAGTTAGTAAGTGCATATGGTTAGATTATGTGATGATCCTTGTTTGCTCTCAAGGTTGAACTTGGTGTAATGTTTAGTTAAATACCTTGCCTTGCTTGACTAGTATAATGTGATAAGTGTTGCTTTCTTGATAACCACATGATTAACTTGTTAATCAAATAATTAGAATGCTTTGTGAAGCATAACCCTAGTTGTGCCATGACAGAAAGTTGTATTCAACTTTCTTAGATTAGTTTAAGTTCTATCATGCACTTGTGTGTCTCTCATCATGTATCATGTTTACGCATTCCATCATGCTTAGCATATTATGGTAGTATGAAATTGTGATGTGCTGTTAATAACCAACTTGAGAGTAGATTCCAATTAGAATGGGAATTAAACCATGAACGATTAAAATCCTAGTTTGCCCTAGTGATGCAATGCTTGTGCTCCATGTTTCTAAATATTTGTGTTATGTATGTTTCACTCAAACATGCATTGCATCCATGCATATCATTTAGGTGTGATAATGGATGATGAATCGAGTGATGGACTATGAAGTTGATCTCAAGAATGATGTAACAGTGACCAAGTCCAGAAGATAAAGATGAGGGTTGATCATGTCCCAAAGATGAAGCTAACTATAACAACCCGGGTTTTTGGAGAAGCCAAAAATACAAACTTTTTAAAAATTTTCCTGAAATATGTGAAGCATGTAGATGCTAGGTCAAACAAAGAACAATTTATAAATAAATTGTTGCATACATATAGAATTACTTGTAGGAGTTTGCCGGAGTTCTTTTGTTGGTTTAGTGTTTTGTGTTGGAGTGCACAAGTCCGTAGCAAATCCTGTTGAACCCTTCTAGAATATCTTAAGAATCCCTTTCTCCTCTCTCTCAATTCATCTTTTGCTTTTGAACCTTATTTGAATCCCTTAACCTAACTCATAAAGCCAATCGACCTTCCTTGTAAATCGATGCCCGTGAATTGCCGACCCTCGACATGGACCCCACTAACCCGTAGATAACCCCTAGAGGACCCCACTAGGAGCTATACAAGTTGGTAACACATGTATACCAATTTAGGAGCTTTTGGAAGTAAATATAATAGAGGAATAAATTGATAAGGAATTAGAAAAGGGGAAGGGAAAAATAGGAAAGCCAAACAGCCCAAGGCGCCAGCAGGCCCAGCCAGCCTCTCCTCCCTTCTAGCCTCGGCCCATCCTGTTCCGCTAGCCCGCTCACCCTCGGCCTAGCTCGCCACTCCTCCCTTCGGCCCACCCTGCTAGCGCCTTGGCCCAACCAGGCCTACAAGCCACGAGGCCCATCCTGGCCAGCAGCCGCATGCCCCACCAACCCTAGGGCAGTGCACGCCCAACTCCCAGACCCCGCCGCCGCCGCTCGCAATGCCTGCTTCTGCGCATGTCCCGATAGCGCCCCGTCTTCCGCGCCGCTTGATGCACGCCGCGTGTCCCCACCTGCGCACGGATGTCAAGGATGGATGGAGCCCCTGAAAGCCCTAAGCCGCTCGCCCTATAAACCCCGAAGCAGCCGACACCCTCTCCAATCCTAGCAGCTGCCACACCTCATGCTCCTCTTCCTCTCCCACGATGAGCCACGCCTGACCACCATGGCCACGCCACCAACACCCATGGTGCTGCCCACCACTTCCCAGCCACAGTCGCCAGCGCTGAGCTCGTCCTCCACAGTGTCGCGACCGAGCCACACCACTCCTAGCACGTCATCGCCAAGACTGCCATGAGCTCGTGGTCTGCCTTACGACGTCGTCATCCCCGGCCAGGCGCTGAGCTTGACCTTCACTACATCCGCAAGCTCCTTCTCCAACTACAATGTCCACCATGCTGGAACCGCACAGATGTCGTCAAGCATGCCGCCACCGCGAGCACCTCCCACCATGCGACACTGTCCTCCACGCCGTCGTCCTCGCCGGAGCACACCGCGACGCCGCCACGGGGAGCCACCTCGCCAACAGCCGAAGCCACCATGGGAATGCCTTCTGCTGCCGTCAAGCCCTCCGGTGAGGACCTCAGCCTCAAAGCCTCACTTTTCGTCCGCTGCTTGGTCGCCTGCCTAACCGCCAGAGCACCGCCTCATCCACGGCTGCGACCACGCCAAGCCCCGACCCTGTCCCGGCCTTCGACGCTAGCTTGACCCCGGAACTACTCCGCTCTAAGACACACACGCGCACTCACGTACATGGCCACGGCCTTGCCTTGCCGGGCCGATGGTGCCCGAGAATGTAGCCGGCCACCTGGAGCCTCAGCGCCGCTTTCCAGCCCTACGTCGAGACCAAGCCACCGCCGTGCCGTGGACCTTTTCCCCCGTCTTTGGCCACCCTATGACACAGGATCTGGCCGTCGAGATCCACCTTGATTCTATGCATCGAGCCCTTCCTGCACGTAGTGCTGCATGACCAAGGTACGACCATGCACCGGTGAGCTAATCCTTGGCCAAGCTCCACCCTCTTGGCCCCTCGATGGCATGTCGGCATGCTCGACTGACTTGCCACACAGACCTTGCCACCCATGGCCATCACACTGCCAGGGGCACCGCGCACCATTTGCCCATGTCACTAGCACACCGCACTGGCACCCACACTAGCCACTGCCATCGCTTGACATTGCCCTGCCTTGCCTCGATGCCACGCCGTCGGCGAACCTCGTCGTGGCCATGACCACACCCGTGCACATACAACCTCGCCCTCACATCCACGGCATGGCACCGCCATCGCGACCTCACCAAGGTAAGCTCAGCCGACCCCTACACCTCCGTGACCCAGGACCCTGCCACCACACTCATGACCATGGCCACCGCTCGGATGCATGCACACACAGACCCAAAGGTTGGCCTGCCTTTCCTCTTCGCGTAAGCCAAGCCCAGCAGCAGCCCAGTGGTGGCCTAGTAGAAACCGTGGCCTCCCTCTTCTTTTTCAGGAATGAATTTAATCTTTGAAATTCATAGAAAATTCATATGTTGTTTAAAAATTATGAAACCAGTTTCATAATTTTTTCTAAAGATGAGCACCACGTTGATGACCTCTCCGACCACCTCGGCAACCTTTTCGACCACGTTGGCAACCTTCCCGACCACTTCGGCAATCTCACCGACCACGTTGATGATCACTTCGACCACCTCCGTGATCTCACCGACCACGTCGGCGAAGCTCTCCAACCACCTCGGCCAGCCTTCCGACCACCTCGGCCAGCCTTCCGACCACGACGGTGATCTCACCGACCACCTCGGTGACATCTCCGACCATCGACGAAAGCCCCTTCCTGCTCATTCTTATACTCGTTCATCCACTTACAATACATGATCTTGATCTATCTATATCTATCTACACCATGCCCTTGTGCAGGTCTGCCTATCCCCAACTATGGAATGTGCTACTCCGCAGTGGTGTCGAGTTGTCACGTCTTTCGGTTGTGTGTGGTTCTTATCGCTGGTTGTTGGTGTTGTTGCCTGTGTGCCGAGCCTTCGAGCCGGCTGAGGGATCGTACCATGTTTGGACGTTACGATCGCGAGATCCGTCTCACCATGACCGTGATGCCGAGTGTAACTCGACCCGTCGCTTTTTAGTTGGCTTCATAGTACCACGAGTGTTAGCTCCTGCCTTCGGCCCTAGAACATGGTCGTGATGGATTCGATGTCAATACTAACATCGAAGCGGATATCACCCGCACGCCTTGAGCCCTCCATGACCAAGTCCTATGGGAGATGACCTGGAGATAACAATTGTGGAACGATGGGTGCCAACCCATTGGTATAGCTTGTGGCCACGAGTTCGCCTCGCCATGACCATGGAGCTATGCCACTCTTTTACTTTCACTTGCCTCTTCGTGCACAAACCCCCGTATGCTTGTACCTTATATGACCATCGCATTTCCTTGATTCCTACAGTGACAATCTCACCGCTATGAATTAGAGAGATGTCTTAGTGCCAGTGCACCTAAGTCGGGTACCCGACGAGTGGTTTGCGCACTTGTACTCTTTAGTGAGTCACTCCTTCCGATGCCCTGTCTTCTGTCGTGGCATGTGTGTTGGAAGGAGTAGACCTTAGTTCCTTCCTATCATTGCCCTATTAGCCGCTCTGTTTGATCCCGCCGTGTCCATGGCGATTGGATCAAAGACCAGACTATCTCTTTTTAGCTAGCGAAGCTATAGTCCATGTCGTACCTCGGACCTATGCGTGTCGACCCGAATGGCCGTCTAAAACCATCTTTCCTAGAGATGTGTCTGAGAACATGACATGGATGTGCCTAGCTAACCCCCGCTTCTTTTGTTTTGCTGAGCAACTCTCTTCTCGGCTCCCGATGTTATTATGTCGTGAGGATTGAGAGAACCTGTTGCTGTCCAATCTCTTTGCGCTACCGCTTTCTACCGTAGCGGGCGAGCCAAAGTACATTGGAGCCAAGTCACAATAGTGTTATTCGTTCTTGTTTGCTTCTCGTGCCCAATTGTGACTTGCGGAATAAAGCTATAGGAGCTGAACCCCGACGTTCTTCTTTCATGAGCCCGTCTTCCAATCCCCATCAGTTCCATGACACCGGATCAAAAGATCGTGAGCCGTGGTGTTTGCTCTGGATAAGCTCTGGCTTAAACCGTTTGTCCTAAAGCTATACTGGCTTGGCCATGACTTAAGCTTGTGCTTAGCAAACCACCACTTGTGTTTCTTTGGCCCGAGGAGATTGGACAACCACCGAGAGGGCTAAGCCGTGTATCTCTTATTGCCTCGCTGGTGTTATTGGATTTTCCTGCATCTTGTCGTCTTTTCGAGTGTTGAGTGCTCTCTTGCCTTGCGTGTCACTTCGTGAAGTAGCTGACGATCGGACCAAGAGAACGTGGACGACGACAAGGACTGCGGAATGGAGTCAACGTAGGAGGAGGTGACCCCACTAATGGAACTCTAACGAATGGAGAATTGTACCACTACTACCTCTACACTACAGGTGTCATGGTAGCACCCTCTTTTAGAGAATCCTATTAGACATTGCATAATATCTAGAACTGCTAGCGCTTTATAATTATTCCTTTCATAGTACTTTGATGCATGCTACTACCTGAGCCATTATTACCCTGATGCAACCCACTCTACCACGTCACCCTGCTTTGCACATTCGCTCACTTATATATGCTTACTTGCCTGCTTGCTTGCATATTACACCACTATACTTATTATTAACCCCACTTCGCATTATATCGGGGATATGATGCTGGTGGTGAACCCCCTAGGAATGGTTTGGTTATGGGTGCCGGACTAGGTGGTGTGAGAGCGTGCTGCGTGTGTCTTGGGTGCATGGAGAGTGAGGGTTGTGTCGACCGAGCTAGAATAACGATGAGCCTAGGGCGAGTCTTGCCATGTGGTGCTACCTAGGCACTTGGATGTGGAATACCTGTGGCGGGTAAATGGTAATTGGAGGTGTCCTTGGGTGTGAACCTCGGAGAGGTGGAGCCCGGGGTAGAGGTGCTGTGGTGGCACATAAAATGGAAACCCTGATGGAGACATTTTGGCTTGGTCAATCCCTAAGGACTTACTAGTACTCAGACTCACCGGGAATCCTTTACATCCCACTCGCCCTATATGGTGTGGGACGGTCGGACTACTTGGTAGAACAACACCACTACTGCTAGGCGAACGTGTGCAAGGAGGTACGGGGCGCGCGGTTTCCCCCACACCCTTCCGAGACTTTAGGAGGCCTTGTGGACCGGGCTCTTGACATCCGGAGGGCCTCGGCTCTGTCTACAACTCACAGTATTAGCCATCCCAGACTAGACTTGGGATGTTCCAAGGCTGAGAGGTAGGGTGGCATCGTTCTAGGCTAGCAAGCGGCCGAAATCTGCCTAGACGGGGCACCGTCGAGGATGGCTATCTTGTGGGTATGTAAAACCTCTGCAGAGTGTTTGGTTGATCGATCAATACATATGCCGAATTGTTGGCTATGGACCTTTCTTGGGTTTTGCTTAAACTAGATAGGAGATGAGTCCTTTTCTCCCTCCAGGGTTGGGGTATTTTCCGTCCGTGAGCTAGGGGCTACGGGCCATTGAGACAAGTGCCGAGAGGGAGTTAGCCTGTCGACCTGAGTGTGTGAGATGAGATGTGGTGATGGTGGTGTGGTTATGGTTGGGATGGGATGGTGGATGGATATGGATGGATGTGGATGTGTGTGGCTGGGAATGTGTTAAAAACTAGATATTATTAGTACATTACTACTGTTACTTGCTTCTCATGCGCTAAGGATGCAAACCACAGCCACATGTTAGGATCGCCAGATCCTCTTGTTTTATCTTTTCCACTAAAGCTCATCGGTGCTGACCATGGCCTGCACACATCTAGCGGTGTGCAGATTTTCCTATTTCTCAGAGATGCTGACTTTAGAAGGATTAGGGGGGTCTCGTGCCTACGCTCAAGTTTGGTTTGGAGATGGAATCTACGCTGCACTACGCCAACTCTGATGATGACCCGTGAAGGAGGAGCCTTCACTCGATAGTCTTCCGCTAGATTAACTCTGTAATAGGTGTGTTCCCCAGTGATGTGATATCTTGTATCCTTGTAATCTTACGATGAATGACTGTGATATCGACTGATATATGATAATATGATGGAATCAACTATTGGTTTCATCATATTATAATTCATTATGTGGATTTTTCCTTCGTGGAAAATTGAGGATGTTTCACTAACTAACTAACATTGTGCTTCAAACCTAGCCAAGCCCCGAAGTATTCTAAGCCTCCTACCTCTCTTTTAATATACACTTGAGTTTATATTTTGTATTGTGCATTAAGTATAGGAGCAGAATTGAAAACTGTTGCCGCATGTCTTACCTTGTCTACAATATATATGCATGTATCCTTACTAGTATGTATAAGTATGTATAGGTCACTCTATGCTTAGCTATACTTAGACCGGTAGAAGTCGGGTGATTCCTGTCGCCTACGAGACATAGGTGGTTACTCTAACACGGTTGGCTATATTTGCTATCATGGAAAAGAACCAGGTGATAATGGATAACTAGAGACCGGACAGGGTCCAGTGCTAATATGGTTGTTGATGCCGGCTAGGCATGTATTCTTTGATCCTGTATGTGTCATTTAAGGACCACTTCATTGTCGGACCTTGGTTTAGATTGAAGGTACCAAACACATAATAGGGGTCTGAGTTATAGTTGACCGTGAAGCCGATTAGCTCATTCGGGCTAAGTATATTGGACAGTTAGCATTGCTGGGAGGAGAGTATTGAAGGAAGGGGACTAGTCCAAGATCATGTTTGCTATAGGCTTCGAGCTTTGGGCAATTCATGTGAGGATGCAGGATCACAAGTTTTGCAAAATGGTCTAGACTCACTGCCTAATGGAGTGAACGGTGAGCCACATGAGCTATTGCGGGCTCGTACGGGTGTGTGTTTGGGATTGCCCAGCTGGATGTAATCGATTCGAATCACCGTCTCTCCCGGTTAGTGAGAAACTTGGTCACTGTCCGGTAGTCATAGTAACTGATGAAACATGATGGTTCTGTTGATCATGATAATTGCATATGGTTACTACTGCGATACTTATTAATCAAATGATTGTTATAGGATAGATGCAAACTTAGCTATAATTGGCTTCACTGAACTTGATCACAAAATATTGAAAGTAAGGACTTACATAGTAAGGGCTTTTGCAAAAGATTATGCTATCGAACTAGCTCTACCAGATAAACCATGCATATCCTTGGAGTCTTCATTTTTCTTCTATCGGGTAAGTCTTGCTGAGTACAATTGAGTACTCAGGGTTTTATCCCACCCTATTGTAGGTGAAGTGCTCTGTCTCCTGAAGGTGGTGACTAAGTACCGATGGGCCCGACTATTCTGCATTTGCTTCTCATCTATGCTTTTGTTAGCGGGTGTCATCAAAGCTAGCAATATGATTCATAATTATGATTTGGTAATCATTTCAAAGTTATGTTGTTTTAACCTATTGGATTTGAAACTGAACTTTTATTAATTACTTGTGACCCTATTGTAATATTATTTCTGCTGCAAACTCTGTGTATGTGATATGTATTTGCTTAATCAAGTATGATCTGGTTGTGAAGTTGATTTATCGAGGCCTTCATGGTACTCGATGGACTACCGGGTTTATATAAGTGACGGCATGCGCGTGTCAACATGTTTAACGGGGACAGTCGTACTTAACCTTGTATAAATTGGGCGGTTCTATCACAAGCCGTGCCCTGAGCCGCCCTACGCCCACTGCTGCTCCCACCACACCTGCCACACCCGGCGCCGCCCTCCCTCACTCCTCACTGCTACCGCCCTCCCTCACTCCTCACTGCCATGCCACCCCTCCATCTCTCCCCACTACCACATGCCCCTCCCTCTATCCCCACTGCTACACCGCCTGTCCTCATCGCCAGCGTAGTGGTGCCCTGTCTCACTGCTTCCCTATGTCCCCATCCTCTCTCCTCTCCCTCCCCTACCACCCCATGTCATTCCTGTGCACCAACTGTGGGCGTTAAAAGTAGCCCGCCGCCAGCCGGCCACTATCGCCGGCGGCCATCTCGTCTCATTTGGTGGATTGGGGTGAGCCCCAATCTTCCCTCTTGTTTGTCAAGGTAATGCTCTTCTGCATTTGTTGCTTCAATCAAATTTTTGTTAGCTAGGGTTAGGATTCAAATTTAGTTTTACTAAATAGTGATTTATATAATTACTTAGTAAAGTTATTTAGTGAGGTTAGTAAAGTTAAGTTATTAATGATTAGTTTTGCAGTTAGCTAGATAGGTATAGGTAGTAAAGTTACTCAGTATAGTTAGTATTGGTATCAATGTTAGTGTAGTTAGTGTAGTTATTTAGTATAGTTAGTTAGAATTGTTGGTATAGGTATTAATATTAGATTAGTTAGTATAGTTAGTTGGTATAGGTGTTGTTAGTATACCTATTAATACTAGATTAGTTAGTAGGCACGATGATTTCGATGACTTGAAGTTTCTTGAAATGCTTTTGTAGATGGATTGTTGTGTCAGAGTTTTTTACGGAGGAAGTGTTAGGAGAGAAGATGGTATGTTTGAGGATATGGAAGAAGAATTGGAATGGTTTGATGAACCTCCTAGCTTCAACGATCTTTGTGTCCATTTGCAGGGAAAGTTTGGCGGTGATTTCACACTGAAGGGGAGGTTTGATAGTGGAAAGACTAGGGCACACTACATGCTGATGCCCTTGTGCGACCATGCTCACTGGTCCCGCTACAATAGGGTAATTCAAGGTTCGAATGTGGCCATGGTTGAGGTGGTGGTGGAGAATGGGTACAAGATGCATGGTCTCTAGGAGGGATCGTCCTTTGATGGTGATACTCAACAAGAATGTAGGGTCCATGTGGAACCAACTATGGGTACTATGGATTTGAACGGTCCGTTGACATAGGAGCAGCTTCATTCAACTCCAGTAGGCTGTATAAGCAATGACTTCGATGTGAATGAGTTTGAATGAGAAGAGGAGGAGCAGGAGGAGGAGGACAGGATCGGTGATGTAGTTAGCAGTGATTCAGACGATTTGGATGATGAGCAAGGTGGTATAGATGTTATGCCAACACCGGTTGATGCCATGCCAATACTAGTTCATGCTATGCCATTACCAGTACCAATTGAGGTAATTCATGCTATGCCGGCTCAGGGTAGACTAGTCACAGATTGGTAGAGAATGATACCCCATATGATTCATGGGGTAGAATTAGCAAAGCACAGGAGTATGTTCCACCACCACCTTACACAGCGACAGACCTTATGCAACTGAGGTTGATGAACGTACCTTTCAGTGGCGTTTCGAACTATAGGGATGTCAGCATGACATATATGGCAGTTTGTGACACCAGTCTATAGATGTGTAGGAAATCATTGTATGACTATGAGAATGAAATCCTTAGCAAGGGGATGATGTTCAATACATTGTTAGAGATGAAGTTGTTCCTTCAAGACTATGCTATCTATCACCATAGGCCATACAACGTCACTCATTCAAACTAGGAGTTGAGGTACCACGTGATATGCAAAAATTGTTGTATGTGGAGGTTAAATGCACGAAAGAGATAGAGTGATGGCAAGTGGAGGATAAGTAAAGTGGTCGAACCCCACACTTGCCTATCAAATAAGGGGAAGGAAAATCATTAGTAACTCACTGCATGTTACCTTGCTCATCTTATATTGGGGCTCGTTGATGACAATAACAATATTTCGGTGTCTTCCTTACAATAGTCCATATTCGGATTCGTTATGTATGATGTGAAGTATGGAAAGGCTTGGCATGCTAAGCAAATTGCCCTAGCGATTCGGTGGGGTAGCTGGGAGGAAGCGTACAACATGGTTCCCCGAATATTATGTGCAATGCATTACTACAACCCTAGCTTGAAATGGTTTATAGACATCGGAGAGATGTATTTTGAGAACCCATTGAGGCATGTCCTACATCGTGTGTTCTGGTCGTTCGTGTAGATGGAACATGCATTCCAGTATTGTTGGCTAGTCATACTTGTTGATGGCACTTTCTTGACCAGAAAGTATAGGGGCACCTTGATGATGGCTGCTATTGTTGATCCGGAGGACTAGATAGTACCCATGGCTTTTGCTTTGGTAGAGGGAGAGAACAATGAATCATGGTCATGGTTCATGCAGCTTCTATGTGTACATGTGCTTGGGCCATCTTGCACTATATGTTTGATCTCGGACCGTCACGCAAGGCTTCTTAATGTTGTAGATGAACATATCGATGGGTTCCCACCTCTAGTGCATAGATGGTGCATGCGACATTTTGTCGCTAATTTTTGTGGCGTTAGAGGAAGAAGGAGGTTTGTGATAGGGTAAAGGCTCTATGTTGTGTATGTATAGAGCACCAGTTCAAGGAGACAAAGAGAGAACTAGACAAGATGCTAAACAAAGCAGGCAAGGCCTAGTTTGAGGCGCAGATGGAACAGAAGGCTAAGTGGGCAATAGCATATGATGAGGGAAGTTTTAGGTACAGCATCATGACCACCAACTCGTCAGAGTCTTTCAACCATGTTTTCACCAGAGTTTGATCCTTGCCAGTGTCTAGAATTGTTGAGTTCTCGTTTCAAAAGTGCAACGAATATTTTGTCAAGAGGTGAGAACTTGCACAGAGGAATCTAGCTGAGCATGGGCATTTTGGAAAGACCAAAACAAAACATTTGAAGGAGGCCGAGGAATTGTCCAAGCAGCATACCGCTGAGCCGTATGGATCTCATCGACATGTCTTTAGTGTACGGGGGAAGGGTGACATAGGCTTGGGCAGCGAAGGTTATGGTGGACGAAACTACCGAGTTGATCTTGACAAAGTAGATTGTAGTTGCAATGTCCCTTAGATCATGCATGCCCCTTGCTCTTACATGATCACGGCCTATAGGGTCCGCGGATATGACTTCAAGGGTCTGCCATATATGTCACCATTGTATCTCCATTCAAACACCCTTAGTATTTGGGAGAGGAGTTTGAGCCGTACCTTGACTCGACACAGTGGCCCCCTGTTTACACCAAAATTTGGAAAGAGGAACGTGGAAACTCAAAGCTTCCAAGATTGTGCCATCAAGGAATCGATTAGATGTGAATAGGTATCAGCTGATTTGGATGCGATATTAGAATCGGCTATAGATGACATCAACAGATGGCGTCAATGGGCTATGCTTGAATGGCATTAGGAAGATGTGTCGGACTCTACCAATAAGGAAATTTAGGGTCCAAGTTATTGTTAAGTTAGGAGGTTTTCTTTTATTCCAAGAATTGTAATGAGTCGTATTTGAGTAGGATTCATATTTAGGTATCAGTTATAAATATTAGACCCTAGTTATTGTACAAGGACGAACACTCAATCAATATAATCTTTTTGGCTTTCGCCATCGCATTAGGAGTACGAGTACTGTAGATCTCGGCGAGTTCTTCAGCAAACAGGGCTGCATCGACTGATCAACCTCCATCTTGCTTATGAGTACCATCACAACTTGTATTGTGTTTGTGTTGGCACGAAAATGCATCTCGTGCCAGGCACACAAGCAAGCCGGAAGGGTCTGCTCGATGGAGCTGGAGATCCGCCTGGCTTCAACGCAGGGATGATCGATCCTGCGTACTCCTCCTGAGAGGTGCTAGTCAATTTGACCCTATAATTGACAAGGAGATAAAGTTTATCAGTAATTTAAGGTGGAACGTGCCGGTCTGTGCCCCGACAGTTCCAAGTGTGTCGCTTCGGGAGCAGCCATATGGGAAGAGCGACTGAATAGCCGATCCGCATAGAAATTGGCTGTTACGGACTATAAAGCTCATGGGTAGCGACTAATTTCATATTGACAGGTACAATACTCATAGATGTAAATAAGATCATCAGCTAGATAGATATTGCCAGTGTAAAGCATTGAGCCAATGAATCTAATCAGGAAAACATATAGCATACGAACGAATCGACTATCTAATACGAACAGATCTACAAATGCTCTGAATCTAATCTGTTACCATCAACAGTGAGGTTCGACCAGATCGATGGCAGCTATGATGATAGTAACAAACTAAAACCAAAGAATCTATAAAGACATCCATACTTCGACAGGCTTTTCAAAAGACATGCTATATGTGAAGGCTCAGATGAATTAGCTAAAATAGCCGATTCAGGTGAAGAGGACTTCGACGTGTGAACAATCGACTATTTCACATGAAGAAACCTATGGACTCCTCATACTCAACCTTCTATCTCTAATAGTGGGGTTCGACCAGATCGATGCAGCCATGAAAAAGACAATGAATCAAACCCTTAAAGTACATAGATCTATTCATGCTTAACAGAATCATGAACACACACCGTAGGCGTTAACGCACAGGCAATCGGCTATTTAGCCGATGCAGGCATAGCAAATAGCTAAGGACACACCTAACAGGGAATAAATCTACTAACTAGCATCCTCCAATCTATAGTGCCATCAGTAGGGATCGATCGCATCATTACAGCTATAATGGTGAACTATAAACTAGATTAAACTAACCAGCAAACCTCTTCAAGATCATTCATGCCTTAACCGCATACTATGCGCGATCAAGATCGAAATAGAAATAGCCGATGAAACATGACCCGTCACTTATAGTAAGAGATATCGTGTTGTAACAAAGCAAGCGACGGACTAAAAAGATATAAGGCCGATCTAGATTGATCTTGACTAGGCAGGTTGATATTACTGCAAGCTAATAACAATAAAAACATTAGGTAGAGCCGATAACTTGACCTTAATCTAGTTCGAGCAGTGGAGGTCGACCGGATCGATGCAGCCATACTTGAACTAGACAAGAGTCGATAACTAGCTTATACCAGAGTCACAGTGGAGGTCGACTGGATCGATGCAGCCGTACAAATAGAAGTATAAGCCATGACGGTACTTATAGACAAGCTGGAGGTTGGCCGAACTGATGCAGCCCTGCTCGCTAAAGAACTCGTTGAGATCTACTCTACTCCTACTCCTAAGGGTTGGCCTGAGCCGAAAAAAGTAAATGACTTGTATTTGATTGATTGTGTCCTTTACAATAGCCGGGGTCCAATATTTATACCCGGAGCCTAAACATGAATCCTATTCAAGTACGACTCATTACCGTCTTTGGTATAAAAGAAAACATTCCTATCTTAAGATAACTTGGACCCTAATCTTTCCCCTTTTGTAGAGTCCGATATGTAGTTTCCCGATGCCAACCATAGCTTATCATCGTTATCTGCTGACATCATTCAAAGAGAGCCGATTCCAGTGTCACATCTAAATCATCTGATATCGATCCTCGTGCAATCAATTCCTTGATTGACACAATCTTGGAAGCTTTTGAGTTCCCGCATTCCTTTCCCAAATTTTGGTGTAAACACATGCCCCCCAATTTTGGGATAAAAATGATTTTATTCCAAAATTCATGTTTATTTGTTTACCACGCCGCAACCATTCTACTCTGAGATATGCGCATGACTCCTGACTTCCCGGCCCGAGTCTTATATAATATCCCAATAGTATCTCTCCCAACTTACTAGGCCTATTTGCTTTTTCCTTCTTTCTCGAGCAAATCTTAACAGCCGACGCCGTCACCGCCAAGGCCTCAAACCCTAGCAAATCCTCTGTTCTATCAAACCGTTATTCAAGCGTTTCTTCGTTAGACTCAAATTTATTTTGGCTGTAATGGCGACCAGTGACCACGTCCCTGAGGTATGCTTCCAAATTTCCATTTTCCAAGCACCGGCCGCTACCCTGTATCTCTTTTCTTCTCAAATTTATTTCATCCGATTTCTAGGAAATGAGGAACGAAATCTTGATTCCTTCAGCTGTTGCTTTCAATGTTTATTTTCTTGGGCCTATGGGTGACCCTGATCTATCTAATTTCATCCATCAAGAAATCAACCAAATCCCCTTCAAACAGTCTATAGTGGATTTGTCCTCCTGGAATATCAAAACTCCCTTCAGAAACTGGCCTAAAATGCCTAAGGGATGGAGAGACTAGTTTTGTAGGGTATCCGAGAAAAAGGCCAGAGATTGGGAGGTCTATGATTTCAATCAATGTTTGACACTCTCATTGTCTGGGATGGAGAGGAATGATTCACTCCTGATTTCCGCATCTTATTTCTCATCCAATGCCCTAAATGCTTTTGTTTTTTGTCATGGCCCAATGATCATTACTCTAGCCGATGTTTACATGTTGACCGGCCTTAGGATAATTGGATCAATGTAGCCTTATGATTATTTAAGTGTTGGTTCCAAAAAATTAGCCAAGATATCGGAGTACACAGGATGGGCAAGCTACATTTTGAACCATATCGAAGACGAATCAGCTGTTAGCGAGAGAGAATATGTGGCCTTTCTGAATATGTGGCTAGAAAGATTAATCTTCTATGGGTCATCTTGTGGTCCAACTTACAATCACAAACTTATGGCAGAGCATCTGGCAGTGGGCAAGGATATCCCCCTTGGAAAGTATCTGTTAGGAGCTGCTTACCATCTGATGCACCGGGTAGCCACCCAGTTACTGAAGAATGAACCAGTGCATACTATCAGTGGCCCCTGGTGGTTGATATAGCTGTGGTTGAACCTGTATATGCATAAGATTGTAAGGCCTGATTTTAGAAACCTGAGCTTTCCTTCCTCCAACTTTCATGAGGAATATAGAGGCGAAGAAGGGAGAACCCGTCAGTGCATGAGCTATGGTGAAGCTGCATCGACCATAACAATGGATGTCGATGTTGGCCATCTCTTCAAAAAGTTTTATAGGGGATTTGATGCAGACATCCTGACTTGGCTTCCCTATGATGAGGATGAGAACAATGAGCTGGTCCTCCTATTCAAATTTTGATTTGAATTAGGCTGTTCAGACGAAACGGCAGCTGTGATTTTTAATTCCTTTATCAAACCTTGCGTTCTTCCAGCTGAATTTCATCATGGCCATGGCAAGATGGCTATAGGTTCCTTCCTTCCAGGCAACCTTCTGACTTATGAGTTTTACAATCTGTCTTTCATAGCCTGTTAGTTTGGTCTTGGTCAACTCCCCCCTCAACTGTTCTTCAAGAACATATTGAAGCCAAAGGAAGATATCTGTGAGGTGATGGAAGCCTCTAGTCTTTCAATTGGGATCATACCTTTGTTCCCTTTGTTTGCATGACTAGATCAGGGTTAGCTTCTCTTCCACTCTTTTTGACTCCTGGTGGCAAGAATGGCGCTCCCATCTCTTCTGTGGGTTAGTCCACCCTTTGTGCATAGCTCTAGATGGGGAATTCACTTCTGACAATGAGGTAACTTTTCATTCCCTTTTCAGAGAAATTACTTGATGGATTCCCCTGCCAACTATTCTAACTGACCCTTTCAAAATACTAAATTCGATCCTCCAAGCTTGGATAGGAAAGGGCATCCTATAGATTATCAGCCACCATGCCTAGTTTCAAGAATAGGATCAACCGCACCTTCATTGAAGAAATTGATGAAAACTCATGCTGCCCCCATGATTGTGACTTATCAATCTTTAAAGTGCAAGGCAATCCAAGGGGCAACCTAGAAAGCTATTACTGGAAAAAGACTCCATAGGACGAGACCATCAGCTGCTCAGGTAAACAATCCATATTCTTCTCGAACTGATATTCAACTTCTAATCCTGTTCCTTCATAGTTATTAAATATTGTGTCCCAATCTGCTCTGGGTGTGGAACTGCTATCCCAAGCATTTGTTTCAGCACCAACTGAACTCCCATCGGTTGATCCTCAAAAGGAGCCGATTTCGGTTGAAATGACTGATGCTTCCACAACAGTAGAAAATGTGAGTTTTATCCTTAATGCTTGTCAGAGTATTTTCTTTAACTTCTTGATTTACTTAGTTTTCCATCCTTCATTTGACTTCTTATCATGCCAGATACTTCCTAAGGAAACACCTATGTAAGAGCAGGAGCCTAATAGTCCAATTAATGATCCTGTCGACATTGAGGGTCATCCTGCTGCCGTCGACACTCAGACTATCGATTCCCTAGTTCGACATACAACTAATGGTAAGGAAGTTATATGTCCTTTTTATCTTTCTGCAATAATCATGAACTAAAAATTTTCCTTGATATTGCAGATATCAACGTTGAAAGCTCAGAGCCGATTCAACCAGATGTTATTGGTGCATCACCAGTTGTTCCTCCTCTTTAGACAGAGGCTATTACTGTTGACACCATTTTTTGCATGTGTCAAAATGATCAGAGTGGGCTAATCGGCAGGAGGAAAGTTACTGTATACACTGACAGCCGATGAAAATCAACTTGTAAAGATGGTTGCCGATGAATGGTGGTGATCGATGGAGAGGTTGATTTAGACTCAGGCGTTGCCGATAAGGTTGGAAATGTTATTGTCGATGCCGATGAAGGAAGGCTTGAAGACTACTGCCGATGGAACAGGAAGTATGCCGATGGAGAGGAGGTCGGTGAGATTTCCATCGTAATCAAGGTGGACAGGGAAATAGATAGGAGTTGATTTCCTTTTCTATATTTGTTAGAGTATGATTCATGTAAGAGTCGCGTGTTTCCTTAGATATGGTCTTGGTGTCCTAGTTGTGTTTGGTTATGTCTCTTTAGATTAGGGTATAAATATAGATTGAGGGGCAATGTAATAGAGATATAAATCAATATCAAAACCAATTTTTACTACTACTTGCATCTACTTACTTTTCGGCGACTTGTCAATTTGCATATTTTTCCTTTTTTACGAGTTCTCATTGATTCGGCGAGTTGCATAGCTTCAGTGCGACCTTCGGCAATTCTCGAGTTCCATGTGAGTACCTCTTGGCCGTGACTTCTGGGCGTATCGCTGTTGTTAGGACCAAAGTGCTCGTATCTTCATCCTTGTCGATTAACAGGTCAAATCGACTGGCACGCTTTGGATATCGATTTGGGTATTAGCCCTTTGTGTTTGCAGATCCACTTTTGCATCAACACATCTTTTGGCACGCTCGGTGGGACCAATCAATCCGATCAATATGTTCAATTCTGAGATTGATTCAGGGAACATTATCGTGGTATCAGAAGAGGATCTTAAGGAAGAGCAGAGGCAGGCTATGGAAAAGGCTGTAGAAGAATACAGGCAGCTTTGTCTGAAATTGTTTAGCCTGAACAAGAGTGGACAAGTCATCCAGAAGCAAGATTTGCCGTTGCCTCGGCAGGTTACCTTTGACTCCAATCCTGGTAAACTTCAAGAGATGGTTAATTCTGCAGTAAATCATGCTTTGATTAATCATTCCAATGTACTGTCCAATACTATTCATAATGCTGTGGTTCGAACTCTCAAAGAAGGACAAGCGTCATAGCATTATGTTGGGCCTGCCTATCACCAACCAGAGCCGGCATCTGTTAATACTCCATCGGCTCCCTCGGCCGTTGTGGGTACAGAAGTTACTTCTCCTCCAGTATCGGTAGGCTTACCTAATATTCAATCTACACCGATACGGTCAGATCCGGTACTACCAGGATGAGTTCAGCTTAATACAGATCTAACGGCATCAGCTATGTCAGGCCCTGTGTCTCAGAATAGCCAAATTCCTGCTAATTGGTGGGGATATGGTATGCCTCTGGAGTCATCTGCTTTCAATCCTGGGTTACCTCAAATGTTTGACACAGTAGGAAAAGCTCCTATACCATCGGCTATTTCGCCGATGGCTCAAGTGCCTCAATATGCCACAGCAACTACTGTGCAACCAACTCCAGGAGGTTTCCAGATGCCTTTGGTTCAAACACCTAGTTCAAGTCCATCGGCAAGCTTACTGCTGATGCAGCAAAAAGCCCCTATTATGAGTCAAACTGGGGTTCAGTTCATGCCTCAAGCTAGCTATAATTATCCAACAATGTCAGCAAATTACCAGCCATCGGTAAGTTTTGTACCAATGAGTTCTAATAATGGTTGGTCAGGACAGTTACCTGTTCAACATACAGTTCAGCAAAATCAGCAGGTTGCAGGGATTCAACAAGGTCATGTGCAAGCTGGTTTCTAGAATCAAGCATCGGTAGCTCAGCCGATGAATCCTTTCCAACAGGTTAATGGACCACAAGTAACGGCAAATATGCCGATTGCTGGAGATCGTGGGCCACAAAGATATGTGGAGGGATATCAGCAGGCACCTCTCATAGAAATTCAGCTAGTCCGTCAGCAGGAGGTTGATGCTTTTTGGGCCGATAAGATAGCAGAGATTATGAAGGATCAGTTTGGAATAAAACCCAAGGTCAATACTTATTCTTATCGGACTCCATACCCTCCTGCATATGATTTAATTCCTCTCCCAAATCGGTACAAGGTACCAGATTTCACTAAATTCTCTGGGCAAGATGATACATCAACAATGGAACACGTCAATCGTTTCATTATTCAATGTGGAGAGGCAGCTAGCAGAGATGAATTAAGAGTTCGATTATTTTCATCATCTTTGTCTAGATCGGCATTTACATGGTTCATTTCATTACCACCAAATTCTATTATTACTTGGGTTGATCTAGAAAAACAATTTCATAAGTATTTCTTTGCTGGAATCCATGAAAAGAAGCTTACCGATTTAGTAAAATTGAGACAGCGTAATGATGAATCGGTGGAAAGCTTTGTGCAAAGGCTACGAGATGTAAAAAATAAGTGCTACAGTCTGGTGCTGGATGATCGGCAGCTTGCCGATCTGGCTTTCCAAGGGTTATTGCCACATCTTAAAGATAGATATGCTTCTCAGGAGTTTGAAAGCCTCAGTCATCTTGTGCAAAGGATCTCTGATCAAGATACTAGGGTTTTTGAGCCTAAAAAGAATTGGAGTAAAAAAGTATCATTTGTTGAAGAAATAGGAGATTCTGATTCTGATGAAGAACCAGTTATCGGCTTAGCTGAGTGGGTTAAGAATAAAAAGCCGATATCTTGTCCCTTTGGTTAGAAAGAACCAGAAAAGTTTACCTTTGATATCACCAAGGCCGACAAGATATTTGATCTTCTGCTTCAAGAGGGCTAAATTAAGCTGTCACCTAATCATGTGATCCCATCGGCAGAAGAGTTGAAGATCTTGTACTGCAAATGGCACAATGCAACTTCACACAGTACAAATGAGTGCAAGGTGTTCAGGCAACAGTTACAATCGGCTATTGAATCTGGGAGAATTAAGTTTGGTACTTCCAAGGCCTAGAAGCCGATGAAAATTGATCAACACCCTTTTCCAGCAAATATGTTGGAGGCCAAAGGGAAGACCAAGGTGTTGACGTCAGAAGCTGCTGAGAAGAACGCATCAGTAGATCCCCAACATCGGATAACTACCAATGATGCAAAAAGTAAGGGTTTGCTGGGAGAAAGCAGTAGTTCCAAAAACCCTCCTCGACCTGGCATTATGATTACCCATCGAAGGCAGCAGGAGGATTGGCGTTAGCGTAAGGACCGATATCGACAACAGCAAGAAGAGAGACGTCGGGAAGAATGGTATCGGCATAAAAATCATTGGAGGTGCCCGTTTTTCATCCATTGTTGGGAAGAAGGTATTAAATTGCCAACTGTTGAAAATTGCCCTGAGTGCAATGGTTATTATGGGGTCAATCGGTCAGAAAGGAGGTTTCAACCTAGCAATCAGGGTTTATTTATCAATGAGCCGATCAGAGGCAGAGCGTCAGTGCATGATCGGCTGGGGGGCAGACTCAGTGTACATGAAAGGCTTGGTAAACACGCTAGATATTTTCCAAGGAATCAAGATGAGCTTGAGGAAATGGCAAACGCAAGAGTTCCCGATGAAGAAATATTCTACAGGGACCCTAATATATGCCGTGTAGAATCAACTGGGACCTGTTATCAGCCGATTTGGAAAACCAAGTTTCCTCGATGGTGCCTGGAGGGTCTGACAAAGACACAGAAAAGAAGGATGCAACATGAGCATCAGAAGGATTTATACCAAGAGGAAAATTCCTCCAATGAGAGGTCCGGTCATCAGCAGTGGCAGGTAAAACACAAAAATAAGGGTCCATCAGCAGATGTTAATATGGTATTCATGTTGCCGATGGAGTTTTTGGCACTATCTGATAATGAGGACGAAGTTGTTCTCTCTGATCATGTAACTCAGTTGACACTAGATCCAATGATGGCTGTTTTTGAGAAACCTACTGATGACGAGAGATAGCATCTTAAAGCTTTGTTTGTGAAAGGCAGAGTTGATGGGCAGCCTGTATCTAAGATACTTATCGACGGAGGGGCTGCGATTAATATTATGCCTTATGTGATGTATCGGAAACTTGGTAAGGGTGATCAAGACTTGACCAAAACCGATATGATGCTGAAGGATTTTGAAGGCAATGTGTCACCGGCTAAAGGGGCAGTATGCGTTGAATTGACCATCGGTAGCAAAACCTTGCCGACGGCGTTCTTTGTTATTAATGGCAAGGGTGCATATAATCTGCTTCTAGGGAGGGATTGGATTCATGCTAATTGTTGTGTTCCTTCTACAATGCATCAATGCCTCGTACAGTGGATTGGGGATAAGATTGAGGTTGTTCCTGGTGATTCTTCTTATATCATCGCATCGGCAGAATCAGATACTTATGAGCGAACTAAATGCATATCAGGAGAAGTTTGGGAAAAAGAGTTCCTTAGAGTTGCTGATTATGAAATTCCACCGATCCAAGCAGTCGGTTCTGAAGAAGAGTTTTAATGGATAGGTTTGCCGATGATGGAAAATTAGGTCAAGGGTTTACATCGGCAGATGATTTAGTAGAAGTAGATATTGGTGATGGCGATAGGCCAAGACCTACTTTTATTAGTGCTAAGTTAGATTCCAAGTGTAAGCAGCAAATGACTGATTTGTTAAAAGAGTATAAAGATTGTTTTGCTTGGGGTTATACTGAGATGCCTGGATTAGACCGATCGATAGTTGAACATCAGTTACCTATCAACTCTGGATTTCAGCCACATCAGCAGCCAGCACGCCGATACAACCCTAATATACTTCCTGACATTAAGGCCGAAATAACTAAATTAATTGAGGCAAAGTTTATTCGGCAGTGTGGATATGCAGAGTGGATCTCTAATGTGGTTCCTGTTTATAAGAAAAATGGAAAACTTCGTGTTTGTATTGATTTCAGGAATCTTAACAAAGCCACACCGATGGATGGCTATCCGATGCCGATTGCTGATTTGTTGATTGATGCTGCAGCCGGACATCAAATTATCAGTTTCATGGATGGTAATGCAGGTTACAATCAAATATTCATGGCTGAAGAAGATATTCCCAAGACTGCTTTCAGATGTCCAGGTCATGTAGGGTTGTTTGAGTGGGTAGTCATGACGTTTGGTTTGAAAAATGCCGGCGCTACTTATCAAAGAGCTATGAACTTTATTTTTCATGAATACATCGGCACATTAGTGGAAATCTACATTGATGACGTAGTGATTAAGTCTGGAGATATCACAAAACATCTAGCCGATTTACAAAAGATATTGGAGTGCACAAGGAAGCATGGATTGAAGATAAATCCTAATAAATGTGCATTTGGTGTATCGGCAGGTCAATTTTTGGGTTTTATGGTGCATCAGCAGGGCATCGAAATCAGTAGGAAGTCTATTGATGCAATTAACAAGGTGGTTGCTCCTGCCAATAAAACTGAATTGCAATCTTTGATCAGTAAGATTAATTTCATTAGAAGATTCATATCTAATCTGTCGGGAAGGATCAAGGCTTTCAGTCCATTACTTAAATTGAAGGCCGATCAGGAATTTGTATGGGGAGCTGAGCAGCAGTTAGCCCTGGATGAAATTAAGAAATATTTAACAAATCCTCCAGTGCTAGTTCCACCTCAACATGGGAAACCTTTCAGGTTGTATTTGTCAACTGATGATACCGTTATCGGTTCAGCTCTTATTCAAGAATTTGAAGGGAAAGAACGTGTTATTTATTATTTGAGCAGAAGATTAGTGGATGCTGAGACAAGGTATTCGGCCATCGAAAAATTATGTCTATGTTTATACTTTTCTTGTGTCAAATTAAGACATTATTTGTTATCTGCCGAATGTGCGGTCATATGCAAAGACGACGTAGTCAAGTATATGCTGTCGATGCTGATATTAAGTGGTAGAATCGGCAAGTGGATTTTAGCATTATCAGAATTTGAACTACGTTATGAATCGACTAAGACAGTTAAGGGGTAGGTTATGGCTGATTTTGTCACTCAGCATTGTAATACAGTGGACTCTCTGGAGGTTGCTCCTTGGACACTTTTCTTCGATGGGTCCACATGTGGTGAAGGAGCAGGTATCGGCATTGTGTTGATTTCACCTCAAGGAAGGAAGTATGAGTTTTCATTGCCGATTGTTGCTACATCAACAAACAATCAGGCTGAATACCAAGCCTTGATAAAAGGGTTAGAATTGCTGAAGGAGATACGTGCCGATGCTGTTGAAATCTTTGGTGATTCTATGCTAGTTATAAATCAATTGGCTGGGATCTATGAATGCCAAAGTGAAGTTTTAATTTCATATTATGAAAGATGTTTGCAATTGTTGAAAGGGTTTAGAGATTTTCGTCTTGAACATATTTCTCGACTGCATAATGAAGAGGCTAATCGACTAGCTCAGCATGCTTCAGGGTATCAGCCTATTCAGGAAGTGCTAACATCGGTGGTCGATACCGATGGCTGGAGAAAGGAGATTGTCGATTATTTAAAGGATCCATATAAAAAGGTTGAAAGACGTATAAGGTTTCAAGCTACCAAGTATGTGCTCCTCGATGATGAATTATATTATTGAACTATAGATGGAGTTTTACTCAGATGTGTTAGCAGTGATGAATCGAAAAGCTTGATGGGTGAAATTCATGAAGGAGTGTGTGGAGCGCATCAATCGGCTTTCAAGATGAAGTGGATGATCAGAAGGAATGGATATTATTGGCCGACTATTCTTGAAGATTGTTTTAAGTATTTTAAAGGATATTAGGGGTGTCAAAAGTTTGGTAATATTCAAAGAGCGCCTGCATCGGCTATGAACCCTATAATTAAACCTTGGTCGTTCCGGGGATGGGCTATCGATCTCATCGGTCAGATTTATCCACCATCGAGCAAAGGACATAAATTTATTCTGGTTGCTACCGATTATTTCACAAAATGGGTTGAGGCAATTCCTTTAAAAAAGGTAACGTCGGCTAATATGATCGATTTTGTGAAGGAGCATATTGTTTACCGATTTGGTATTCCTCAAACTATTACTACCGATCAGGGTACTATGTTTACATCGGGAGAATTTGATGAGTTTGCTGTAGGTATGGGAATTAAAGTTTTAAATTCTTCTCCATATTATGCTCAAGCTAATGGTCAGGCTGAGGCTTCTAACAAAGGGATCATCAAACTCATTAAGCGCAAAATTAAAGAAAATCCTAAGAGGTGGCATACAGTATTAAATGAAGCCTTGTGGTCATATCGAATGTCTTGTCATGGTGCAACCAAAGTAACACCTTATCAGTTAGTATATGGACACGACGCAGTATTACCTTGGGAAATTAAAATTGGCTCTAGGCGAATACGTTCTCAAAATCAGCTGATAGCCGATGATTATGATACTCTTATGAATGATGAGTTGGAAGATGTGGCGGGTCATCGGTTAAGGGCTTTAGTTAGCATCGAAGAAAAGAGTGGCCAGATGGTATGACAAGAAGGTGAAGGTAAAGGAGTTTGCCGATGGAGATCTGGTCTGGAAATTGATTTTACCGATTGGGACTAAAAGTTCAAAGTTTGGAAAGTGGTCTCCTAATTGGGAAGGTCCATATCGGATAAATCAGTCTGTTCCTGGTAACGCATATATTCTAGAAACCCTCGAAGGGGTCATGTTTCCCAGAGCATTAAATGGAAAATATTTAAAGAAATATTACCCTAGTATCTACATGGATGCATAAAAGTATAAGTGCCGATAACAGTCCTATCGGCTAGAATTATACAAGGATGTCAATGTCTCGTAAAGTGCCGATGCAATAGACAAGATTTACAAGTTTAACAAGGATTGGATGGCCAATATCACACACAGGCGAATCTGGTCGGTTTCCTTCATTTCTTTGATGTCTTCATCGGCAGCACCCTCCACAGGCTTGAGTTTTTTCTTCATGGCCAAGGCTTTGCGAGCCTGGGTGTCTCTTTCTTGCTGAAGGGCCTTGATGGCATTGGGTAGCTGGCTTTCTTCTTGTTGAGCATGAGTTAAGGCTGCCTCAACTTCTTTCAATTCGGCCAATAGAGCCATCTTCTTTGCCGATAAATCTAAGATTTTCTGCTTAAGTTCAGCACCCGAAGTCTGCAAGTTGCCGATGCCCTGGTTCTTCTCATTGGCAATTTGTTTCAGTTGTAGCATCTCTTCTTTGAGTTGAGCCTGAGCTGCTCTATCGGTAATGCGCTGAGCAGCCCGTTGATATTGCAGTTGGCGGCTTTCTAAATGGGCTGCTGGGAAGAGTACTTCTTCAACATCGGCAGGGACCTGGCCACGGATTGTTTTGAAAATTGCCTTTGTGGGGTCCAAGTCATCTACCAGTTGGGCGGTATCCTGCTGTAACAAGTTCAGGAGAGCTTCCAACTTGGACTTAGTTTCTGCCGATATTGTTCCCAGTGCAAGGGAAGAACTTGTTTCCTCTCCATCATCGTCAAAAACGTCAATGGCAAAGGAAAATAGGCTGTTTGGGGAGTCTTGTTCCTGAGGAAAAGAAAAAGAGGTCAGTTAAGGATAAGTATGAATATTATAAATCGACTAGGTCAATCGGATTACCTGTTTCAAGGCAATTTCCTGTACTTGACTGGAGGAAGCAGCCTGGAGTATGCCATGTGGAGGATCGGCTAAGCTTGCCGATGGGATATCCTCTGTGACCTCATCGGTGGTTGGCTCTTGGGGTATGATGACCGATGGTATGTCCTGTATAGGAGGATTAACTGCTTGCTCAGTTGCATCGACTGATTCTGGGCGAATTGCAGACATTGGGGCAGATGTGGGGATCGGCATGGACTTCTGTCGTTTTGGCTGTGCCTCAGCATCTGTTAAGGCTTTGCGCTTTGCTTGGGCATCAGCAATGGTTGGCTAGGGGGCATCGGCACTTGTTGGTTGTGAAGCTTGGACATCTGGTACACTTGCTGATGTACCCATTCGTTGCTGCTAAACAAGTGTAAGGTATGATATTTAACAGATAAAATGTGAAATCAAAGGGATACCTCTGAAGGTTTGTCAGAAGAAGTGGTGCTTGATATCAGAGGAATTGCCGATGACGATCCAGCAGTGGCTCTTACACCCTGATGATTAATGTTAATACAGTTTGTGATCGGCATGAGTAGAAGTAAACAGGGTTGTTACCTTGAATGCCTTGACCAGGTTTGTAGCAGCAGCCAATGGAGTGGCCCTAGCTGTAGCCAATTTGGACTTGGAGGTGATGGTCTTGGCACAGGTCTTCTGGTGAGTCAAAGCAGCTAAGGTGGGGGCGTTGTAGCCGATCGGTGATATCGGGGAGACAGGCCGAAGATCGAAGGGTTTTCCACTTTTGCTCATAGATGGTGCTGGGTTGTTAACCTGTCACGAGAAAATTAGTTTCCGATATATGAAAGGAAAAAGCAGAAGGGAGTTAAAAGAAACTTACTGCGTCATCAGGGATGGCGTATTCAGGGTCGATCATGTGCCGATATGTGTGAGCAGATGTTGCAAACAGTTGTTCCCTCCACTCTCGCCACCATTGCTTATATGATTCGGTGATGAAAGATACTGGTGTCCAGATGGATAGATCAACATCTGTAGTATCGGCATCGGGGGAGAGTTGCACTACCCTGCTCCAATCTGTTCCGTAGGTGATTGTTTCTCTGGGTTTGATCACATCGGCAAAACAAAGTTTGATTGGCAGTTGCCCAAAAGCCAATTGACGGGATACTGCCGATGGATTGTAAAACTCATACGTGATATTGGTGTTTTTCCCGCTACCGAATGTGTTTACTGGGATTGCCCTAGGAGTAATGATGGCCATCATGAGTTCATTATCCTGATTCAGAGTGTCATTGGCAAAGTTGAAAAGAAGGGGGAATCTGTTTTCTTTGTCAATATAAGGTACCCAGGCCCTATGATCACGAGAAAGACCATTATAGAAGCTTTGGAAGAATCTGCCGATCTGGTCTTCATTGGCCTCTGTTCTAGGGAGGACAATTATGACTTCACCAAAATTGAGGGGTGAGCATGTTGCCGATTCCTCATCCCCAAGTACATGGTCTTCAGCAATTTCTCATGGGAATTGTTGGGTAAAGAAGTCCCATTGCAAATGTTTGTGCATATGGGTATTCAGCCACATGTTGATAAACCACCATGGGCCTCCTAAGTTGTCGATGGGTTCGCCAAGCAAAAGTTTCTGAGACACTTGATGAAGAAGATGATAAGTGGAGCTCAGAAGGTATCGGCCAAGAGGGAACCTTACACCATTGGCCAAGAGTTCAGCCACGGGGAGGAAGGCGTTGGTTGGTCCTACTGATCGATCACAGAAGATAAATTTTTCTAACCACATATTCAAGAATGTGGCATGTTCCCTCTAGTTAACTGTCCCAGTCTTCTGGCATTCTTGAATGTATCCTGTCCAACCGCCGATGTTGCGGGTATTCACCCTATATTCAGATTTTCTGCCATAGATGGAGCCTTCATCGGTAGTTGAAATATCCAAGCCAGTGAGCATGTAGACATCGGCAAGTGTGGGAGTAGCTGGGCCATGTCCAAACATGAAAGTGTTTGTTGTGTCTGACCAGAAGTAAGCAGCTGCAATCATCATTGACTCATTCTTTTGCATATCGGCAATAGATAGCCTAATGCATTAGTCTAGCTTCCGTTCTGCCCAGTGTACTTGCATCGACCTATTAACCCTCAAGTACCCATTTTTCCACCCTTTGGTGGTTTTGGGCCAAGATCGGAATGTATCTTTCCATAAATTTAGAGAGAAATTTTGGGCTCTAAAGGGGATTCTGTTAACCTCTGCATTAATCAGATCAGTTGGATCTGGGTTGCCCATTGGTCCTAGGCATTGGACATGCGGCTGATCGGTTGGAATAACTAATTTGTTGCACAGTTCCTAAGTTTCGAGGATCTAGAGAACAAAAGGAAAGAAAAATCACCAACTGTATGAACTCGCAAAGACCAGAGGAATCGAGGTAAAAGGTAACGGAAGTGGAACGAACCGCAGGGACGTCGAAGTTGATTGCCATTGTCTTGAGGTAGATGGGGGCACGAGCCGGCGACTCGAGGTTGACGCTGGAGAAGAGTTCTTGTTGGTTGAGGTCGCGCAGTTGTTTGTCGGAGTCGCCACCGGAAAGAGAAAATGTCAAAGATTGGAGTTTGAGGGTAGAAGACGAGCGTTCCGGAGAAATCTATTTATAAGCCGCTTGGAGTAGGGGTATTTTGGACTTATCTCTATGCCGCGCGCATGTAGGTCGAGGTGGTTCAGATGGATATGGTAACTGTTCGCAGATGATCAGGGGATTGTACAGATGAGTTGATGGCAAGTAATCATGACTTGGAAGAGATATCGGTACAGGATATTTTAATTCTGAAAGTGGCGGTATTATTATGTTAGGATCTTGCCGATGGATTATTGTTTCGGTATCTTAACCATAATCAAGGCAAGAGTGGTTGGCAATTGTGCGATATTTACTGAGGTGCGTGAATCAGGATTAGATTTGATTAGATTTGATAACAGATCAAGTTTTGGCTTGAAGGATGAGTTACGGTAATTGGGCGAAGGCAAACGTTATCTGGAGTAAATTTCGGAGCATTAATGGTTTTATACTCCGAAATTGGGGGGCATGTGTTGACACCGTTTTTTGCACGTGTCAAAATGATCAGAGTGGGCTAATCGGCAGGAGGAAAGTTACTGTATACACTGACAGCCGATGAAAATCAACTTGTAAAGATGGTTGCCGATGAATGGTGGTGATCGATGGAGAGGTTGATTTAGACTCGGGCGTTGCCGATAAGGTTGGAAATGTTATTGTCGATGCCGATGAAGGAAGGCTTGAAGACTACTGCCGATGGAACAGGAAGTATGCCGATGGAGAGGAGGTCGGTGAGATTTCCATCGTAATCAAGACGGACAGGGAAATAGATAGGAGTTGATTTCCTTTTCTATATTTGTTAGAGTATGATTCATGTAAGAGTCGCGTGTTTCCTTAGATATGGTCTTGGTGTCCTAGTTGTGTTTGGTTATGTCTCTTTAGATCAGGGTATAAATATAGATTGAGGGGCAATGTAATAGAGATATAAATCAATATCAAAACCAATTTTTACTACTACTTGCATCTACTTACTTTTCGGCGACTTTGTCAATTTGCATATTTTTCCTTTTTTACGAGTTCTCATTGATTCGGCGAGTTGCATAGCTTCAGTGCGACCTTCGGCGATTCTTGAGTTCCGTGTGAGTACCTCTTGGCCATGACTTCCGGGCGTATCGCTATTGTCAGGACCAAAGTGCTCGTATCTTCATCCTTGTCGATTAACAGGTCAAATCGACTGGCACGCTTTGGATATCGATTTGGGTATTAGCCCTTTGTGTTTGCAGATCCACTTTTGCATCAACAATTACAGAAAAGGTATTGTATCCTCTTCACCATCCATTTTGTTATAAACTGATTCAAACCTTCTAACCAAGATTTTCCTATACGTCGGCACTCAATCTTCCAGCCCTGAGCTACTCTTTTAATCTCGAGGAATATCTAGATGAAGATGAGATCAACTCATCAGCCACCTCCTCTAAGGAAGCTTTGTCAGAAGAGACCAGAAATCGGCTAAGGGATGCACTGCCAATGTTTGAGAAGAATATAGCCGATTTGGTCCAAGATACTGATTCAATGCAAAGAACCTTCTCGGCTATTAAGGATTATTCATCCCCAGTTCTCTCTAAAGTCTTGTCACCTTTATCCATTATTGAAGATCAAGTCTCAAAGGTGAAAAAGGCCTAGAGGAACCAGTCCAACCGTGAAATCTTATTGGCCAAGGGGAATTCCAACAGGCAAGAGGCTAAAGATCTGACATAGCTGATTGATCATTTGAAGAACTCCTCTCTCAGGAATTGACCTAGAGTTGTCTCAACTAGAAATCAAGCGTGCAGAACTCGAGAAGGAGTTAGAAAACATGAAGGCTGCCACCGATCATCATAAATCCACCCTGGCTCAAATACCCGATGCCATCAAACAAAAGAAACAGGAACTGCTGGCCAAAGTCAGAGAAGGCAGAGCCATCCAAAGTAGCCTCGAGAACATTCATGGATCAGCCAAAGAAGATAAGCAACAAATCGCAGAAGTTGATGCTATCCGACTAGAAGTGTTGAAAGCAATCTAGGATGTTCTAAACTTGTAATTCATGTATCAACATATGTCCTATGCAGAATTAATGATAACCATACTTTCTATTGCCTCATTGTACTTTTGTTTCTGCTAAAGAGCCGATTTGAAAATAGTTGATTCCAGGCTTCCAATCTTAATCCAATTAAGTCTGAAAACATGGTCTTTATTATTAAGAGAACCCCTCAATCTTCGTTCTTTAGTCACCTGACGCTGTATTCTCTTTGGTATTAGTGAGGTGGCGCTTCGCCTTCGATTAATTGCAGTTGCCTTTTGCATGTCCTGAGGCGTCCATATCCTCACTCTGTGGCTTCAAATACCAGCCGAGGGCTCTAGCCTCAAACACATCTACACTTGCAGCTGCTCCTATTCCCTTGCACTCCTCCACCCTCGCAAAACTCTATAGCGGCCTTCCTCCCTTCCTGTAGATCCAATGAACTTCATGGCCAGCGAGGACAACCGTGGCAAGCATGCGGCAAAGGAGATTCTGAAGGAGAATATGCCAGTGAACTAGTGCCTCTGATGCATGAGGTGAGATCGACATCTTCTATTCATAATGATGGACTGTTCTGATTCATCTATAGGTTTGTTGTGAATGATAGTCTTCGTCCTCTCCCTAGGGCCGACGAGCCCTCTAATGTTGCATCTTTCACGCCGGCCTCCTCGTCGGATTCCTTTGACTCATACGACGGTGATGACGCCTGACACTTCCTTCGAGAGTGGAGGGTGGCCCAAAACCGTTATTCTGAGGCGACTCGGGAGAACGGCTAGCTTGAGATCCGTCTCAGGGTCTCTCAAGCTGCCCTTCACGCTGCCAAAGAAGAGGCTAGTGCCGCTCGGGCATGGCTGGCCGAGTCTGATGCCACTGTGGTGGGTAAGATGAATTCTAGGAATGCCTCCATTTTGATTTCCATTGCCTCTATATTGATAGCTCTCCTGTTTCTATAATCACCGGCCCTGACGGTGCCGCCAACTGGCGGTGAACGCGGCTGTGGATGTCATCAATGCTCAGGGTCCCCTCATCAACACTCGCCTCCACAACATTCTGGCCCATGTTCAGGAGATCGCCCAGTACAACGTTCCTCATGGCACGTCGGCGGCGCTGGCCACGGCGCAAGTCCAGATCGGGTACGAGCTCCATGCCATGGAGATTGGCTTCTGATGGGCGATGTCCCTAAGGAGCATGAGGATCTAATAGAAGAATTCATCGTCGTGGCGGAGGCCATTGTGGATATCACGTTCGCTCAGGATGTGGTGAACAAGGTCTTCAATTAGTTTGTATTTAGGGCAAACTAATGAATGAAATCTATTGCTCTTTCACGACCATGTTTCAGTGCAATATCCTCGTATATGTCATGATTGTCCTTGTTTTCGCTTTTACTCTAGAGGCGATTCATATCGTATCAGCTTTTATATCTTCGGGTTTATTTTGAACTAAAGGCGATACCTTTCAGATACCGGCTATTAGAGCCGATGACTAAACGAATCGGCTATCAAGTGTTGATCAAATGCTAGGATAATATCCCTTCAAATATTTTTTCATCGATCACTATTGATAGGTTGCACTAGAACTTTTCAAACCAAAGGTTAAACCATCGATCGATCCAGGCCAAGCATCTCATTAAGCAAAACAAAACTTCATCAACTCTGACATGCACTTAGGATTTGACTTAGCCCTCACATACACCAGCCTAAGCCTATCTCCAGGACCAATGCTTATTTTTCCTCAATCCAACGGCTGACGTGAAGCCATGACCATTCACTAAAACAAACTCTCAGAGCTGATTGCTTAGATCGGTTGTTGGCCTTCATTACTAACTTTAATGAAGACTCCTTCCCATAGCTCACCAGAAAAACACTCAAACTCTTCTAGCTCCCAATACACTGGATTGGCTGTTGCGATACTCACGGATTCATCAGCACGAACTAGCTCAACATCATCTCCATGTCATTGAATCAAACACTGATGCATGGTTGAGCAGAGTCATGACCAAGGAGTAAATTATATGACCCTTTTCCATCGATGACGAAGAGCATGGTGAGCAGAGTCTTACTCCCAATTGTCAGTTCGACGTTCATTGCCCCTCGGGTCTTAGACGTATTACCCCCAAAGTCCTTAAGCATCATGTTGGTCTCAATTAGATCTTCTAGTCCCTTGCCAAGTTTACGAAAAGTGGCATAAGGCATAAGATTGATAGAAGCACCTCCATCCACCAACATTTTATTCATCGGCTTCCCATCAACAAAACCTTTTACATATAAAGCCTTTAAGTGCCGATGCTTGACTGGTTTATCAAATATAGCCTATTGTATAACTGTCAACTTGGCAACTATCTCCTCATACTTTGATTCATAAAAATCTAAGTAAACTTTTTGATCTGCTAGAGCTCTAAACTCTGATAGCAACAGAAAAACCATTTGAATATTAGCTGATGGTTGTCTTCTATCGGCTATTTGCTTAGCACGCCACACTTGAGGTCTACCAGATGCTTGAGCCTATTTTAGTTCTCTATTCCTTAGTTGTTGCACTCTCCTTTTCTGGCTTCTTGTCAGACCCCCTGGACACCATTGGCCTTCCTGCCAAGCATATTCTTCCTCATTACTTTCTTCTTCATAATCAGCCCAGTCTTGATCAACAACTTGTTTTCCAAGCCGATCATGAACACTTTTATTTTTTTAAGCGTCGATCCATGTTATTATGATGATACGCATCTTGAGCATGGATAGACCAACGGTTGGCATGAGATTGCCTAAACTCCTAATATTGGTCGCTGCACTTTGGACAGTTATTTCTGGTAGGCAATTTCAAACCTTCATTCCAGCAATGTCTGAAGAAAGGACAATTCTAATGTGATTCAGCTTGCTTTCTTTCATACCTCTCTTTCTCCTGTTGACGTAGGTATTCTTACTCCTCTAACCAACGCTGATAATCCTTTTCCCTCTACCGCTGCCATTTATTCAACAAGATTCGAGAAGTAACACGTGGCTTTGTCGCCCCATCTTTTGATGTTTCTCCCAGCTCGTATCGGCTCTTTTGCTTATCGCGATGTCTTCTCATTTCTCTATATTCATCAGCTGATATTTACATCTCAGGATTGACTGTTTTAGCTTCTCTTGATCTGGTTGATGTTAGGACCTTAGTCTTCCCTTTGAGCAGCCTAGCATCGACCATGTTCTGATCTCGTAGGAAAGGATTATCATTAATTTTCATCTTCTGAGGCATATCAAATTTGAGCCTTCCTTGCTGAATAGCCCTCTGTATATGCTACTAGAAAACTTTGCATTCATTAGTAGAATGAGATGTAGCATTATGAAACTTGTAGAACTTCTTATTCTTCAACTGATCAGGAGGCAACATAACATGATTATCTGGTCACTTGATCTGTCCCTTCTCAAGCAAGAAATCGAAGAGCTTGTCTGATTTTGTGACGTTGAAGTCATAGCTCTCTTCGACTCCTCTTTCCTAAGGATTTGGCACCATTACTGTCTTCTTACCCCAATTCCATTCAGCCGCGACAACCTCTTCTTCTTCATCATCCTCATAGCAGTCATCGACTAAATATGGATTATAAGCTTCAGCCATTGTGGTACTTTTCTAGAATTGGGTATCTCTGCGCATATTCTAGAACTAGCTATTGAGCGCTGTCACTCATTGAGCCAATTGACCTAAGTTATCAAACTCTTGTCCCAGTAGCTTCTCTCTTCATGTTGGCAGCATTCCTTGAATGACCAAAGCAGCTAGCTGATCATCAGCCAAGTTTAATGAGAAGCACAAATTTCTAGTCTCTTGGAACCTCTGAAGAAACTCGGTGCCTGATTCATTAGGTCTCTGCCTTATAGTAGTCAAATCGGTAATCTTCTTTTCTGCTGTCCCAGTGTAAAAATATGTATAAAATTTCTTCTCTAGGTCAGCCCAATTGGCAATGGAGTTAACTGGCAGTGATGAGAACCAAGTAAAGGCTGGCCCTAATAGGGACAAAGAGAAGAAATGAACTCGATGGGCTCTTCAATGGATGCTTTGCCCAACTGTGTAAAATACCGATTGACATGTTCTATTGTGCTTGTGCTGTCTTAGCCAGTGAACTTAGCAAATTCTAGGAGCCTGTAATTTGTAGGAATAGCGACCAAATCATACCATTCTGGATATAGGCGTTTGTATGAAAAGGTCTACCCTTTTGGCTTCAAACCGAACTGATTTTTCATCATCTCGGTCACTCTCAGCAATAACTCATCAGCATTTGAATTTGGATTCCTCTGCACCTGCTGACCCATCTATGGATTAAAATCCCATGTACCTTGATACCCTAGATTCAGAATCATGTGGAGGGTGTTGTAATATGTGCCATAATGATATCCTTATGGAATCTCTATTTGCTAGGTCCTTTGCTGGCTTGCTGCTTGAAGTCTCTGATTATAGATGTTAGGATCTATATCTCTATGAATCATTTGAATTGATGGTGCTATTTTTTAAGTCGGCGATGGTATGTGACCTGATGTGTCAAAATTAATCATCTGGTTTTGACCTTGCCCCGCCGGCTGTTGCACATGCTACACTGACGATCCAGGATTATATTGTATCTGATTCATAGTAGCACCTTGAACTTGCTCAGATGAACTCTGAACTACCCGAACATCATCATTACCAGTTGGTGTTGTTTCTTGATGGCTAGTACCGACTTGATTAGTCTCTTGAGTCAACAGATGTGGAATGTTGTAATAAGCTGGCCCAACCTGATCAATTGGAAACCCATGAAACACCTCTTTCATGGTATTGTGGAATGTGTTCAAGAAAACTTCATTATAGTTTGATATGGCATCACGAATAGATTTGTTTACGGCTTCCATGAAGAAACGCCTATCTTCAGCTTCATCTGCATTTGTCTGCCCATGCAATAGAACTCTTAGTAGTGGATATTTCTGAACAATTGTATTGTCATGTGTCTTGGTGTAGGACAACAAACATTGGTTCTAAAATTCTTCTATAGCCTTGCTAATGACGTCTTTATCTCCATCAGGTAGGTCTTCATAAGGCACCGTAAGGATGTCGTTGTTGTTGTAAGCCTCCATGATGATTGTGGGGTCCCACCGGGCATGCCAGAATGTGTGTCGACACGAAAAAGCAAGCTAGAAGGGTATGCTCAATGGAGCTAGAGATCTGCCTGGCTTCAACGTAGGGATGATCGATCTTGTATACTCCTCCCGAGACGTGCCAGTCAATTTGACCCTGCAATTGACAAGGAGAGAAAGTTTATCAATAATTTAAGGTGGAACATGCTAGTCTGTGCCCAAACAGTTCCAAGTATGCCGCTTCAGGAGCAACCATACAGGAAGAGCGACTGAATAGCCGATCCGCACAGAAATCTGTTGTTACGGACTATAAAGCTCATGGGTAGCGATTAATTTCATATTGACATGTATAGTACTCGTAGATGTAAATAAGATCATCAGCTAGATAGATATTGCCAGTGTAAAGCATTGAGCCGATGAATCTAATCAGGAAAAGATATAGCACACAAATGAATTGACTATCTGATATGAATGGATCTACAAATGCTCTGAATCTAATCTATTACCATCAATAGTGAGGTTCGACCGGATCGATGACAGCTATGATGATAGTAATAAACAAAAACCGAAGAATCCATAAAGACATCCATACTTCGACAGGCTTTCCGAAAGACATGCTATACATGAAGGCTTGGATGAATCGGCTAAAATAGTCGATTCAGGTGAAGAGGACTATAGCATGTGAACAATCAACTATTTCATATGAACAAACCTATGGACTCCTCAGACTCAACCTGCTATCTCTAACAGTGGGGTTCGACCGGATCGATGCAGCCATGAAAAAGACAATGAATCAAACCCTTAAAGTACACAGATCTATTCACGCTTAACAGAATCATGGACACACACCGAACGTGTTAACGCACAGGCGATCAGCTATTTTGCTAATGCAGGCATAACAAACAGCTAAGGTCACGCCTAACCAGGAATAAATCTACTAACTAGCATCCTCCAATCTATAATGCCATTAGTGGGGATCGACCGGATCATTACAACCATAATGGTGAATTATAAACTAGATTCAACTAACCAGCAAACCTCTTCAAGATCATTCATGCCTTAACTACGTACTATACACGATCAAGATCGAAATAGAAACAACCGATGAAACATGACCTGTCGCTTATAGTAAGAGATATCGTGTTGTAACAAAGCAAGCGACGGACTAAAAAGATATAAGGCCGATCTAGATTGATCTTGACTGGGTAGGTTGATATTGCTACAAGCTAATAACGATAAAAACATCAACAAGATCGGTAACTTAATGAATCTACCCAAAGGACGCCACCCTTAGGTAGAGCCGATAACTTGACCTTAATCTAGTTCGAGCAGTGGAGGTCGACCGGATCAATGCAGCCGTACTTAAACTAGACAAGAGTCGATAACTAGCTTATACTAGAGTCATAGTGGAGGTCGACCGGATCGATGCAGCCATACGAATAGAAGTATAAGCCATGACGGTACTTATAGACAAGCTGAAGGTTGGCCGGACCGATGCAGCCCTGCTCATTGAAGAACTCGCCAAAATCTACTCTACTCCTACTCCTAAGGGTTGGCCGGTGCCAAAAAAAGTAAATGACTTGTATTTGATTGATTGTGTCCTTTAAGATAACTTGGACCCTAATCTTTCCCCTTTTGTAGAGTCCAATATGTAGTTTCCCAACGCCAACCGTAGTTTATCATCGTTATCTGCTGACATCATTCAAAGAGAGTCGATTCTAGTGTCGCATCTGAATCAGCTGATATCGATCCTCATGCAATCGATTCCTTGATTGACATAATCTTGGAAGCCTTCGAGTTCCCGCATTCCTCTCCCAAATTTTGGTGTAAACAGTTTGTAAAGCTGTATCAGCTGATTGATCTTTTATGAGCTATAATATAAGTTAGTTATCGATCCATACTAATGTTTATAATGCTACATCAGCGTTTGATCTCTTACGAATCATAATATAGATCAAAGTTACTGATTTTGTGTTAAATAACTTGTCTAATACAATATCACCAGTTATAGAATCTGCTAAGATTAGTAAGATTTTCCTTGCTGTTTTTGGTTGATTCATCAGTTATCAATCTTGTTATAATTAATGTCTTATTAGTTATAACAAATCATCTGATTGAGATAGAGATAGATCGGTATCATATTATCTTAATTGGTCATCTCTCAATCTAGACACGCTCTAAATCTTATGATTGATGGCTTAATCCTGCTAGATCGGTTGTTTTATCTCTATTTCAATCGAACATAGTTTGCATTCAAAGACACGTTTCAATCTTGAATGAACTCACTAGTTACTGAGATCTAATTTAATGACACTACTATAGTTGCATCGATCCAATCAAACCTCACTGATAAGACTTTAGATTAGAAATTATTGATTAGTGGTTTTGTTCATGATCGAGATATGTACTCTATTTGTTTGCTATGCCTGCATCAGCTATTTAGTCGATTGCTTGTACCTTCACGCATATAACATGTTTTCATGAATCTGCCGACATCTAGATGGTTTTATAGATTCTTCGGTATTAGTTTATTATCATTATCATAGCTACATCAATCCGGTCAAACCTCACTGTTGATGATAATAGATTAGATCCAGATTGTTTATGGATTCATTTACATTAGACAGTCAATTGTTCGCATGTCATACTCTTTTCATTAAATTTATCGGCTCACACTTTATACTAATTTTGCTCTATTTAGCCGATGATGTTTTCTCATATCGCTTCTTTGTTGATTATCAACTCTGTTATCAATTGATAACATCAATCGACCATTTGGCCATATATATTGGAATTTTAAGGAAAGATCTTCTGATTTTTGTATTTGGGTGTATTGTACTTATTTTTGTCTAGATTAATCACTCACCATAAATCTGCTATGTTCCATGAGCATCGGTTATTTTGATTCATATCATTATCATTTAATATTAGTCGATAATCCTTGATTTAAAGATCTTTATTTCATGGATACGCCGGATATCGACTATTTAGTCGATAGCCTTATTGAATCGGCTATCTAGCCGTACATTTGGAACTGTCTGGAGCAACACCGACATGTTCTACCTTAAATTACTAATAAGATTTTCTCTCCTTGTCAATTGCAGGTCAAATTGACTGGCACGTCGTTGGGTTTTCAGAATTGGCTAGTTTTGTGTTGAAGCCAAGCGGATCTCTAGCCTCATTCCGCTCATATCTTCTGGCTTGCCGTGTGTTGATCACATCGCCACATTTTTGTGTCAACACACTTTTTGGCATGCCTGGTGGGACCTTCTTATGGTGCCTTATGAAGACGTACCTGATGAGGATAAAGATGTCATTGATAAGTTTATAGAGGAGTTTCAGAACAAGTGCTTGTTGTCATACACAAAAACACGTGACAATAAAGTTATTCAGAAATATCCACTACCGAGAGTTTTGATGCATGGACAGTCAGATATAGACGAAGCTGATGATAGGCTTTTCTTTATAAAAGCTATCAACAAATCTATTCATGATGCAATGTTGAATCATAATACAACTTTCTTGAATACATTCCACAATACCAAGAATGAGGTGTTTCATGGATTTCCACTTGATCAGGTTGGACCGGCTTATTACAATATTCCATATCCGTCGACTCAGGGGATTAATCAAGTCGGTACTAGCCATCAAGAAGCAGCACTAGCTAAGAGTGATGATGCCTAGGCAATTCAAAATTCATCTAAGCAAATTCAGGGTGCTACTACTAATCAAATGCAATATAATCCTGGATCATCAGTGCAGCATATGCAACAGCTGATAGGGCAAGTTTAGAATCAGATGGTTAATTTTGGTACATCAGGCCAAATACGCCATCGGCTCAAAAAATAGCACCATCAGTTCAAATGATTCATAGAGATATAGATCATAATGTTTTCAATCAGAGATTTCAAGTAGCAAATCAGTAAGGGGACCGATAGATAGATATTCAACAAGGATATCATTATGGTTCAGATTATAATACCCTCAATATGATTCCAAATCTAGGGTATCAAGGCACTCAGAATTTCAATCCACAGATGGGTTAGCAATTACCAAGAAATCTAAACTCAAATACTGATGACTTATTGCTCAGAGTAACCAAAATAATGAAAAATCAGTTTGGTTTAAAACCAAAAGGGCAAACTTTTTCGTACAAACGTCCATATCCAGAGTGGTATGATTTTGTGGCCCTTTCTACGAACTATAGGCTTTCAGAATTTGCTAAGTTCACTGGTCAAGATAGCATAAGTACAATAGAACATGTTAGTCTATATCTTACTTAGTTGGGTGAAGCCTCTGTTGAAGAAGCGCATCGAATTCGTTTCTTCTCTTTGTCCTTGTCAGGACCATCTTTCACTTGATTTTCATCATTAGCGCTTAATTCTATTGCTAATTGGAGTGACCTTGAGAAGAAATTTCATACATATTTCTATACTGGGACAGAGGAAAGAAAGATCATAGATTTGACAACTATAAAGCAAAGAGCTAATGAATTGGGTGCTGAGTTCCTTCAGAGGTTCCGAGAAAAAAGAAACTTATGCTTTTTGTTGAATTTGACTGATGATCAGCTAGCTGCGTTGGCCGTTCAAGGAATGTTGCCAACATGGAGAGAAAAGCTACTTGGACAAGAATTTGACAACTTAGGTCAATTGGCTCAACGAATGGCAGCACTTAATAGCCAATTCCAAAATATGTGTAGAGATACCCGATTATAGAAGAATGCAGCAATCGTTGAAGCTTATAATCCATATTTAGTCGATGATGAGGAGGAGGATGATGAAGAAGAGGAAATTACTGTAGCTTAATGGAATTGGGGTAAAAAGATAGTAATGGTTCCAAATCCTTGGGGAACAGAAGTTGAAGAAAGTTATGATTTTGATGTTACAAAAGTAGACAAACTTTTTTATTTCTTGCTTGAGAAGGGACATATTAAATTGCCTGCCATTCATATTATATTACCACCCAATCTGTTGAAGAATAAGAAGTTCTACAAGTACCATAACACTACTTCTCATACCACTAATGATTGTAGGATTTTTCGGCAGCATATTCAGAGGGCTATTCAGTAAGGGAAGCTTAAATTTGATATGGCTTGAAAAATGAAGGTTGATGATAATCTTTTTTCCAAAGGATCAGAACATGGTTGATGCTAAGTTATTCAAAGGGGAGACTAATGTTTTGACATCTGCTAAGGCAAGAGAAACTGGAATGGTTGATCTGCAGATGCAAATATTGGCTGATGAATATAGAGAACTTAAAAGGCGTCATGACCAACAAAAGAGCCAATATGAGCAAGGAGAAATGTCAAGAGATGGGACGATGAGACCATGTGTTACATCTCGAATTCTGTTGAATAAATGGCAATGGTAGAAGGAAAAGGATTATCAACACTGGTTAGAAGAGAAAGAATATTAGCATCAATAAGAAGATGAGAGATATGAAAGAGAACAAGCTGAGTCACATTGGAATTACCCTTTCTTCAGACATTGTTGGAATGAAGGTATGAGATTGCCTACTAGAAATAATTGCCTAGAATATAGCGAACAATATTGGGAGTTTAGGCAATCTCAAGCCAACCACTGGTCTATCCAAGATCGAATTGAGTATCAACATAATGATGTGGATTGGCTATTAAAAAATAGAAGCACTCATGATCGGCTTGGGAAGTGAGTTGTTGATCAAAATTGGGCCGATTATGAAGAAGAAGATGATGGAGAAGAGTATGTTCGGCATGAAGGATAGTGGTGCCTAGCAGGTTTGACAAGAAGTCAGAAGAGGAGGGTACAATGCCTAAGGAGTAGAGAATTAGAACAGGCTCAGAAATCTGGTAAACCTCAAGTATGACATGCTAAACAAACAGCCGATAAGGGTCAACCATCAGCTAATATTTAAATGACTTTTCTTTTACCATCAGAATTTAAAGCCCCAACAGATCAAGAAGTCTATTCGGATTTTGATGAATCAGAGTATGAAGAGATGGTAGTCAAGTTGACATTGATACAACAAGTTATATTTGATAAACCAGTTAAGCATTGGCATTTGAAGGCTTTATATGTGAAAGGTTTTGTCGATGGGAAGCCAATGAGTAAAATGTTGGTTTATGGTGGAGCCTCTGTTAATTTGATGCCTTATACTACTTTTTGCAAGCTTGGTAAAGGACCAGAAGATCTGATTGAGACTGACATGATGCTTAAGGATTTTTGGGGGTAATGCATCCAAGACTAGGGCGACAATAAACATTGAATTGATAATTGGAAGCAAGACTTTGTTCACTACATTCTTTGTCATTGATGGAAAGGGTTCATATAGTTTGTTCCTCGGTCGTGATTGGATCCATGCCAATTGTTGTGTGCCATTGACTATGCATCAATGCTTAATTCAGTGGCATGGAGACAATGTTGAGTTAGTTCATGCTAATGATTCTGTAAGTATAGCAACAGCTGATCCAATGTATTAGGAACTGGAAGATTTTGAGTGTTTTCTGGCAAGCGATGGGAAGGAGGCTTCATTAGAATCAATGATGAAGGTCAACCGCCGATCCGGGCAGTCAGCTTTGAAAGTTTGTTTTAATGGATAATCCAATAGATGGTGCAAATGGTAAACTAGGACATGGCTTTACGTCGGCCGATGAGTTAGAAGAAGTAAATATTGGTCCTGGAGATAGGCCTAGGCCAACATATGTAAGTGCTAAATTGGATCCTGAGTATAAACAAGAATTGATAGATTTGTTAAAAGAATTTAAAGATTTTTTGCTTGAGAATATTATGAAATGCCTGGTTTAGATCGATTAATTGTTGAACATCGGTTGCCAATCAAACCTAGATATCAGCCATTTAAACAAGCTCCAAGGAGATTTAATCCAAATATTCGTGATGATATTAAAAAGGAGAATGAAAGACTACTAGAAGCAAAATTTATCCGACCATGCCGATATGCAGAGTGGATATCGAGTGTAGTTCCTGTGTATAAGAAAAATGGGAAGTTGAGAGTTTGTATCGATTTCAGAGATTTGAACAAGGCTACACCAATGGATGGTTATCCAATGCCAATAACTGATATATTGGTAGATGCAGCAGCCGGGCAGAAAGTTATTAGTTTTATGGATGATAATGTAGGTCATAATCGAATTTTTATGGCTAAAGAAGACAGCAAAAATAGCCTTTAGGTGCCCTGGTGCAATCAGCTTATTTGAATGGGTTGTGATGACTTTTGGATTGAAGAATGCTGGTGCAACTTATCAGAGGGCGATGAATTATATTTTTCATAAGTTGATCAGCAGAATTGTCAAAATCTATATTGATGATGTGGTGGTAAAATCCAAGGGGTACAGAGAACATCTAGCTGCCATCGACTATGCATCAATGCTTAATTCAGTGGCATGGAGACAATGTTGAGTTAGTTCATGCTGATGATTCTATAAGTATAGCAACAACTGATCTAATGTATTGGGAACTAGAAGATTTCGAGTGTTTTTCTGGTAGGCGATGGGAAGGAGGCTTCATTAGAATCAATGATGAAGGCCAACAGCCGATCCGAGTAGTTGGCTCTGAAAGTTTGTTTTAGTGGATAATCCAATAGATGGTGCAAATGGTAAGCTAGAACATGGCTTTACATCGGCCGATGAGTTAGAAGTAGATATTGGTCCTAGAGATAGGCCTAGGCTGACGTATGTAAGTGCTAAATTGGATCCTGAGTATAAACAAGAATTGATAGATTTCTTAAAGGAATTTAAAGATTGTTTTGCTTGGGAATATTATGAAATGCCTGGTTTAGATCGATCAATTGTTGAACATCGGTTGTCAATCAAACCAGGATATCGGCCATTTAAACAAGCTCCAAGGAGATTTAATCCAAATGTTCTTGATGATATTAAAAAGGAGACTAAAAGACTACTAGAAGCAAAATTTATCAAATCATGTCGATATGCAGAGTGCATATCGAGTGTAGTTCCTGTGTATAAGAAAAATGGGAAGTTGAGAGTTTGTATCCATTTTAGAGATCTGAACAAGGCTACACCAATGGATGGTTATCCAATGCCAATAGCCGATATGTTGGTAGATGCAGCAGCCAGGCACAAAGTTATTAGTTTTATGGATGGTAATGCAGGTTTATAATCAAATTTTTATGGCTAAGAAGACAGCAAAAATAGCCTTTAGGTGTCGTGGTGCAATCGGCTTCTTTGAATGGGTTGTGATGACTTTTGGATTGAAGAATGCTGGTGCAACTTATCAGAGGGCGATGAATTATATTTTTCATAAGTTGATTGGCAGAATTGTTGAAATCTATATTGATGATGTGGTGGTAAAATCTAAGGGGTATAGAGAACATCTGGCTGCCATCGACTATGCATCAATGCTTAATTCAGTGGCATGAAGACAATGTTGAGTTAGTTCATGCTGATGATTCTGTAAGTATAACAACAACTGATCCAATGTATTGGGAACTAGAAGATTTTGAGTGTTTTTCTGGCAGGCGATGGGAAGGAGGCTTCATTAGAATCAATGATGAAGGCCAATAGCCGATCTGAGCAGTCGGCTCTGAAAGTTTGTTTTAATCGATAATCCAATAGATGGTGCAAATGGTAAACTAGGACATGGCTTTACGTTGGCCGATGAGTTAGAAGAAGTAGATATTGGTCCTGGAGATAGGCCTAGGCCGACGTATGTAAGTGCTAAATTGGATCCTAAGTATAAACAAGAATTGATAGATTTGTTAAAAGATTTTAAAGATTGTTTTGCTTGAGAATATAATGAAATGCCTGGTTTAGATCGATCAATTATTGAACCTCGGATGCTAATCAAACCTGGATATCGGCCATTTAAACAAGCTCCAAGGAGATTTAATCCAAATGTTCTTGATGATATTAAAAAGGAGACTTAAAGACTACTAGAAGCAAAATTTATCCGACCTTGCCGATATGCAGAGTGGATATCGAGTGTAGTTCCGGTGTATAAGAAAAATGGGAAGTTGAGAGTTTATATCGATTTCAGAGATTTGAACAAGGCACCAATGGATGGTTATCCAATACCAATAGCCGATATGTTGGTAGATGCAGCAGCCGGGCACAAAGTTATTAGTTTTATGGATGGTAATGCAGGTTATAATCAATTTTTTCTGGTTAAAGAAGATAGCAAAAATAGACTTTAGGTGCCCTGGTGCAATCGGCTTATTTGAATGGGTTGTGATGACTTTTGGATTGAAGAATGCTGGTGCAACTTATCAGTGGGTGATGAATTATATTTTTCATAAGTTGATCGGTAGAATTGTTGAAATCTATATTGATGATGTGGTGGTAAAATCCAAGGGGTACAGAGAACATCTGGCTACCATCGACTATGCATCAATGCTTAATTCAGTGGCATGAAGACAATGTTGAGTTAGTTCATGCTGATGATTCTATAAGTATAGCAACAACTGATCCAATGTATTGGGAACTAGAAGATTTTGAGTGTTTTTCTGGCAGGCAATGGGAAGGAGGCTTCATTAGAATCAATGATGAAGGCCAACAGCCGATCCGAGCAGTCGGCTCTGAAAGTTTGTTTTAATGGATAATCCAATAGATGGTGCAAATAGTAAACTAGGACATGATTTTATATCGGCCGATGAGTTAGAAGAAGTAGATATTGGTCCTGGAGATAGGCCTAGGCCAGCGTATGTAAGTGCTAAATTGGATCCTGAGTATAAACAAGAATTGATAGATTTGTTAAAGGAATTTAAAGATTGTTTTGCTTGGGAATATTATGAAATGCCTGGTTTAGATCGATCAATTGTTGAACATCGGTTGCCAATCAAACCTAGATATTAGCCATTTAAACAAGCTCCAAGGAGATTTAATCCAAATATTCTTGATGATATTAAAAAGGAGACTAAAAGATTACTAGAAGCAAAATTTATCTAACCATGTTGATATGAAGAGTGGATATCGAGTGTAGTTCCTGTGTATGAGAAAAATGGGAAGTTGAGAGTTTGTATCGATTTTAGAGATTTGAACAAGGGTACACCAATGGATGGTTATCCAATACCAATAGCCAATATGTTGGTAGATGCAGTAGTTGGGCACAAAGTTATTAGTTTTATGGATGGTAATGTAGGTTCTAATCAATTTTTATGGCTAAAGAAGACATAGCAAAAATAGCCTTTAGGGCCCTGGTGCAATCAGCTTGTTTGAATGGGTTGTGATGACTTTTGGATTGAAGAATGCTGCTGCAACTTATTAGAGGGCGATGAATTATATTTTTTATAAGTTGATCGACAGAATTGTTGAAATCTATATTGATGATGTGGTGGTAAAATCCAAGGGGTATAGAGAACATCTGGCTGCCATCGACTATGCATCAATGCTTAATTCAGTGGCATGGAGACAATGTTGAGTTGGTTCATGCTGATGATTCTATAAGTATGGCAACAGCTAATCCAATGTATTGGGAACTAGAAGATTTTGAGTGTTTTTCTAGCAGACGATGGGAAGGAGGCTTCATTAGAATCATGATGAAGGCCAACAGCTGATCCGAGCAGTTGGCTCTAAAAGTTTGTTTTAATGGATAATCCAATAGATGGTGCAAATGGTAAACTAGGACATGGCTTTATGTCGGCCGATGAGTTAGAAGAAGTAGATATTGGTCCTAGAGATAGGCCTAGGCCGACGTATATAAGTGCTAAATTAGATCCTGAGTATAAACAAGAATTGATAGATTTGTTAAAGGAATTGAAAGATTATTTTGCTTGGGAATATTATGAAATGCCTGGTTTAGATCGATCAATTGTTGAACCTCGGCTGCCAATCAAACGTGGATATCGGCCATTTAAACAAGCTCCAAGGAGATTTAATCGAAATGTTCTTGATGATATTAAAAAGGAGACTGAAAGACTACTAGAAGCAAAATTTATCCAACCATGCCGATATGCAGAGTTGATATCGAGTGTAGTTCCTGTGTATAAGAAAAATGGGAAGTTGAGAGTTTGTATTGATTTCAGACATTTGAACAAGGCTACACCAATGGATGGTTATCCAATGCCAATAGCCGATATGTTGGTAGATGCAGCAGCTGGGCACAAAGTTATTAGTTTTATGGATGGTAATGCAGGTTATAATCAACTTTTTATGGCCGAAGAATGCATAGCAAAAATAGCCTTTAGGTGCCCTGGTGCAATTGGCTTATTTGAATGGGTTGTGATGACTTTTGGATTGAACAATGCTGGTGCAACTTATCAGAGGGCGATGAATTATATTTTTCATAAGTTCATCAGTAAGATTGTTGAAATCTATATTGATGATGTGGTGGTAAAATCCAAGGGGTATAGAGAACATCTGGCTGATCTGCGGGAGACTTTGGAGTGCACAAGAAAACATGGTTTAAAGATGAATCCTAATAAGTGTGCCTTTGGAGTGTCAACTAGGCAATTTTTGGGTTTTATGGTCCACGAGAGAGGGATTGAGATTGGTCAGAAAAGTATGAAAGCAATTGATGAGGCAGTACCTCCAACTAATAAAACAAAATTACAGTCTTTGCTTAGTAAGATTAATTTTATTAGAAGGTTTATTTCGAATCTGTCAGAAAGGATTCTACCATTTTCTCCTTTGTTGAAGTTGGAAATGACCAAGAATTTAAATGGGGTGACATACAACAAAAAGCATTTGAGGAGATAAAAGAGTATATGAAATCTCCACCTGTGCTGTTTCCTCCTCAGCAAGGTAAGCCTTTTAAGTTGTACGTGTCGGCCGATAGCCAAATGATTGGATCGGCCTTGATGCAATAGTTTGAAGGAAAGGAACGAGATTGTTTTCTATTTAAGTAGAATACTTTTGGATCTAGAAACAAGATATTATGTAGGATCTCTGGTTAGCCTAGAGGGGGTGAATAGGCCTGTTAAAACAAACACTCAAACTTTCATCAAATTCAACCTGCGGCACTACCGCTCTGTGCCCACGGCACTAGCCACTCTGTGGCACTGACTGCACCTATAGACAACTTCATAGGCACAATTCAAAAACTATGAATGGAAACTTGAATAGGATAAATTACTAAGCTTCCTGCAGGTATATGTAACACAGATCAACAGCTAGAAGTGATAGGAACACCACACACAAGTAGATTCGGCCACAAACCCTAGAAATCACCTCAACAACAATATGAAATGCAAATGATGTAAATCCAGCACAAGGTGACATGATGATTTATCCCATGGTTCTACTCGCCACCAAGGCTTATCTAAGTCCATGTTGTTGAGGGTTGCCACTAAGGCTTAGGGCTTTGCAACCCTTCCTCGTTCTCAAGTAAGAGACTCAACTCTTGAGATGAGGGGTGAGTTTACTAGCTTCAAGAGATGGTTACAAACCTCTCAGGGCTGCCACACAAGTTGGCAAGCTCCATGAGCGATGCTCTAGCCGGCTAGGAGCCAAGCTCCAAGAGTAACAAACACAACTGCCTGGCCAAAATGTTAGTGGAATAGGCATTTAAATCAAGATTATAACATTTTCCATAACCTTGACTAGTGGAGGGAGTAGAGGTTTCCTTTGCCTTAGGGGATGTGAGTTGCTATCCCAAAGAATGCCATATTGTAGCTCAAGTTCTTTGTGTTCTTCATCCAAGTCACAATACTTTTCTTGAGAGCATTATTTGTTTTCTTTGTAATAGCATGGTCCTCTTGCTCTTTGGCCAAAGCCTTAGCGCAAGGATTCCACCTCACTTCTCTCTAATGCAAGAGCTTCTTTGCTAGCAATGTAGAGATCCTCTTGTTGGATAAGAGTCTCTTCTCTAGATTCTAGCCTCGGCTTGGACACTCTCTCAATCCTCTATTAGCTTAGTGATGAACAATTTGGTCTTTCCATCTAAATTTTTAGTTATTTGATCAATTTCTTCATCACTAGATTCATCATCACTAGAGATATCACTAGGAGGTGGAGGAGATTTGGCCTTCGATTTGGATTTTACCTTCTCACCCTTTGCTATGAGACAAATGTGAGGGGAGTAGTAGTCATCGTCGAACTAGGTTTTTGAAGAGCCTTGGTGTAGGGGATGACTTGTGAATGACAATGGTTGCAACCTTCTCATCCTCTTCACTTGTGCTCTCTTTAGTTGAGTCCCATTCATGCTCAATGTGAGCCTCTCCCATGTACTTCTTGATCTTTCTATGGTCAGGCCTGGTCCTCTTTCTTGTCCTTGTATTTGTTGTCCTTGATCTCAAATGGACACTTGGCAATGAAGTGATCGGTGCTACCACAATTGTAGTATGTCCTCTTTTTCTTGTTTGGAAACTTTCTCTTCACTACCTTGTAGCCTTGCTTCTTTAGCCCCTTGTGAAACCGTCTTCATAAAGAGAGCAACATCATCAACCTTCTCATATTGATCATCATCATTTTCACTTTCACTTGAGGATGATGTGGTTTCTACTCTTTCTTGTACTTGCTTGATTGCTTTGGGCTTGCTAGTTGAAGCTTGCTTGTTGATCTTGGACTTGCTTGTAGAGCCTTGCTTGCTTGATTTGTTGGCCTTGAGAGCTACATCCTTGATCTTGATGCCTTCTAGCTTTGCTTGCAATTCTCCAAGCTTCTTCCTCTCATTTGCTTCTTCACTTTGCATGTCAAAGGTCAAGATTCTCCCAAGTACATCATTTGGTGTGAAGTACTCAAACTTCTTCCTGTCTCTAATTAGAGTCACTATGGTCTTATTTCTAGGTGAATAAGCCTCCAACATAATCTTGATAACTTTATGATCATCTAGATCATCACAACCATAGCCTCTAATCTTGCCCACCATTGTCATCAACCTATCAAACATCTCTTGTTGCCCCTCTCCATCCAAGATTACAAACCGGTTGAGCTTTGACATCAACAAATCAATTCTTGCCTTTCTTACTTTGTCAACCCCTTCATGTGCTAGGTGCAAAGTGTCTCATATTTGCTTAGCAACATCATCCCCAATCACTCTATTGTACTCATTACCATCCAAAGCACTAAGCAACACACTTGTGGCTTGACCATTGAGGTGAATGATTCTCATCTCTTCTAGTGTTGGGTTCTTGGGATCAACCGATGGCTCAAATTCCATTGCAAACAATCTCCCAAATGTCTAGGTGAACACCTATAAGATAGGCTCTTATCAAGTGCTTCCACTTGACAAAGTTAGTCCCATCGAAATGAGGTAGCTTGCCCATGGGCACATTGATGAAAGACCTCCAATCATGGTTAGTCATAGGTATAGAAGAATAGTTAAAGGATACGATGACATATTTGTTGTTGTCGGCTTTGCCCTTTCCTTTTGTCTCCTTCTTGTCCCCTTCGACACTTGGTAGGACTCATCATCATCTCCATCTTCAAAACTACTTGATATGTCACTTGATGATGCATTTGTTGCCTTCTCTTCTTCTTCCTTCTTCCTAGCTTCTCTCCTTTTTCTTCTTGCTTCTCTTTTGAGCTTTCTTTCTTTCTTCTTTTCTTTGCTTCTTGTCTTCTAACCGCTGCTGCTCCTTCTTCTTCTCTCTTGCTTCTCTTTTGAGCTTTCTTGCTTCCTTCCTTTTTCTTCTCTCGTCATCATTGAAAGCTCTTTCGGCATCGATAGCCTCAAGATGTGGTAGCGTGGTGTTGCTTGCTGTCGAAACACTCAACTCGCTGCTGTCAGGTGTCGTGCAGATCAACCTACTCTGGATCGACATCCATCGGCTTCACACCACTAGTTCCTCCTCTGGGCTCCATACCTCATGCGGTGAAGCGCACATGAGGTAACCTGCTTTGATACCACTTGTAGGATATCTGGTTAGCCTAGAGGGGGGGGTGAATAGGCCTGTTAAAATAAACACTCAAACTTTCTTCAAATTCAACCTACAGCACTGTCGCTCTGTGCCCACGGCACTGTCACTCTGCGGCACTACCACACCTGCAGACAACTTCATGGCACAATTCAAAAACTATGAATAGAAACTTGAATCGGATAAATTACAAAGCTTCCTACAGGTATATCAGTATATGTAACATAGATCAACAGCTAGATGTGATAGGAACACTACAATACACAAGTAGATCGGCCACAAACCCTAGAAATCACCTCAACAACAATATGAAATGCAAATGATGTAAATCAAGCACAAGGTGACACGATGATTTATCACATGGTTCTGCTCGCCACCAAGGCTTGCCTAAGTCCACGTTGTTGAGGTTAGCCACTAAGGCTTAGGGCTTTGTAACTCTTCCTTGTTCTCAAGTCAAGTGACTCAACTCTTGAGATGAGGAGTGAGTTTACTAGCTTTAAGAGATGGTTCCAAACCTCCTGAGGCCACCACACAAGTTGGCAAGCTCCATGGGCGATGCTCTAGCCGGCTAGGAGCCATGCTCCAAGAGTAACAAACACAACCTGCTAGGCCAAAACATGAACCAAGTGCTCTTTAGAGGTTGGGAATCAGTAGATCTGCTCTCTAATCGAGTTTGGCACCTTTTTCTCTCAAGGATTGATGGAGAAATCAATGGAGAAGCTTGGGAGCTCAAGGTCACCAATGGAAGAGAGAGAGATGAGCACTTTTCTATTCTTAGGGTGAACTGAATGATTGGGGAATCAGGGAGAGATGTTGGGGAGGAAGGGGAAAGGTATAAATACCCCCTAGCCCCCAACTGATCACTTAAGTCACGATAGTACCGCTGGCTCAAGTGCGGTAGTGCCTCTCTCTAGGTGCAGGCACTGCCGCACCAGGCAAGATAACAAGGGTAATAGTGAAGTGCTAGCTATCTTGGCTGTGAAACTAAGGATATATGTGTAGGATTGAGCACTTGGTAGCACATGTTAGCTTAAGCATTATGTCCCCCTTTATAGTACGGCTTTTTCTATACTCAAAATCAAGATATAAAAGAATTTAAACCTCCTTTGAATTTGAAGCCATCAACATTTGTAATTGGGGGCTCCTCCATTTCGTATAACATCCTCGATTATAAATTCCCTGCTTGTCATCTCGATAAATTGAATTAGTCCTCTAATTGTGTGGTCATTATCACCAAAACCCACAAATAGGGCTTGATTGCACTTTCATATTCTCCTATTAAAAAGTTATGCTTATGCTTATATTTGTCCTGCACTAAATTGCGACATTATTTATTATCGACTGAGTGTACAGTTGTGTCTAAAGCCGATGTGATCAAACACATGTTGTCAATGGCAATATTAAATGGGAGAATGGGAAAGTGGATTCTTGCATTATCAGAATTTGACTTTAGGTATGAATCAGCTAAAGCAGTCAAAGGGCAAGTAATGGCCAATTTTATTACTCAACACCATAAACCAACCATCGGCTATGTGGAACCGATGCCTTGGACATTGTTCTTTGATGGATCATCATGCAAGCAAGGTGGTGGCATTGGTATTGTTATTGTTTCACCTCAAGGGGGCAAGTTTTAAGTTTGCCTTTCAAATCAAACCAATGACCACCAATAACTAAGCAGAATATGAAGCTATTCTTAAGGGACTTCAACTTCTTTAGGAAGTAAAGGCTGAATCAATTGAAATATTTAGAGATTCACAGCCAGTTATTAATTAGTTGATCGGCCTGTATGAATGTAAAGATGAAATTCTAAAGGAATATTATGATGAGTGTCGAAAGTTACTCAAGGAGTTTCCCCTTACTTCTCTTCAGCATATTCCAAGAGCACAGAATCAAGAGGCCAATTGGTTAGCTCAGAATGTGTTAGGCTATCGAGTGTTCCAAGAAATCTTAAGTAGTGAAGCCTTGGCTAATGATTGGAGAGTTGAGATAGCAGATTACCTTAAGAATCCATCACAGAAAGTTACCAGAAAACTAAGATATAAATCTACTAAGTACGTTTTGTTAGATGATCAGTTGTATTACAAAACAGTCAGTGGAGTTTTGCTTAAATGTTTAAATTGAGAAGAAGCAAAGGTGTTGATGGGAGAAGTACATGAAGGAATATGCAGGGCTCATCAATCGGCTAATAAAATGAAATGGATTTTTGCAGGTCTAGATATTTCTGGCCAACGATGTTAGAGGATTGTTTTGAATATTACAAGGGGTGTCAGGATTGTCAACATTTTGGTAATGTTTAGAAATTGCCTGCATCATCTATGAATCCAATAATTAAGCCATGGTCATTTCAAGGCTAGGGAATTGATTTAATCGGCCAGATTTTTCCACCTTCAAGTAGAGGGCACAAGTTTATATTGGTAGCAACAAATTATTTTACCAAGTGGGTTTCGGCGATTCCTTTGAAAATAGTAACCTCAAAGAATATGGTTGATTTTGTCAAGGAGCATATTGTTTATTGTTTTGGAATTCCTCAAACCATTACTACTGATCAAGGGACAATGTTGACATCAGAAGAATTCAGAGATTTTGCTGCCAGTATGGGAATTAAATTATTAAATTCTTCTCCTTATTATGCTCAAGCTAATGGCTAGGCAGAGGCATCTAATCAAATTTTGATTAAGTTCATTAAGAAGAAAATTGAAGAGTAACCAAGGAAATGGTAGTTAACACTTAATAAAGCATTGTGGGCATATAGGATGGCTTGCCATGGATCGATTAAATCATCACCTTAGGAGTTGGTATATGGACATAATGCAGATCTTCCTTGGGAAATTTAGATGGGATCAAGATGTGTTTTGTTACAAAATGATTTGACTACCGAAGTCTATAAAAACCTTATGATGGATGATTTGGAGGACTTAAGTTGTCATCAGTTGTGCGCTCTTGAAATATTGAGGCCAATAAGTTGAGAGTTGCAAGGCATTATAATAAAAAGGTCAAGAACAAATAGTTTTATGAAGGAGAGTTAGTTTGGAAAGTAAAATTGCCGATTGGATCTAAAGATAGTAGGTTTGGCAAATGGTCGCCTAATTGGGAAGGTCCTTATCGGATAAAATGTTGTGCGCCTGGCAATGCTTATATCTTAGAAACACTAGAAGGGGAAGAGGAGTTTGATAGAGCGATCAATGGAAAATTTCTAAAGTAACATTATACTAGCGTTTGAATTAATGCTTGATAACCTATTTGTTTAGTCATCGGCTCTAATAGCCGGTACCAGGAGGGTATCATCTTTAGTTCAATAATTAACCCAAAGGGGTGAAAGCCGATACCATATGTATCACCTGTAGAGCAAAAACAGACACAAAGACAATCATGATTCATATTATGGCAGTTTCAGAGATGAATTCATAAGGAAAAGGCAAAAACTTTATTCATTCATCATTTGCTCCTAATACAAACTAATCGAACACCTTGTTCACAACATCCTAGGCTGGTGTGATGTCCATAATGGACGCCATGGCATCGTCAAAGTCCTTGATTAGCTCCTCGTGCATGACGGGATCATCAGCCATTGGTAAGACTGGGTCCATGGTGCGGAGGTCATGCCCGGTCTAGACTTGCGCCGTGGCCAGAGCCACCGCTGCGCCATGATGAACGCCATGGAGGGCAATCTCCTGGGCGCACGCTGGGATGTTGTGCAAACGGTTGATGAATAGAGGGACTCGGGGGTTGACGGCCGCCATAGCTATGGTCACCGCCTGTTGGAGGTTTTCTAACTGTACCATCAGGGCTAGCAATCAAAGAAGTAAGAAGATTGTCAAGAAAGGGGCAGTGAAGATAAGAATGAGGGTTTTCTTGGAGCTAAGCTTACCCGCTACCATGGTGTCAGACTCGGCTAGCCTCGCCCAAGCGATGCTAGCCTCATCCTCTGCGGTGAGGAGGGAGGCTTGGGAGACCCCGAGGCGGATCTCAAGCTGACCGTTTTCCCTGAGTTTCCTTGGAATAACGGTCCTTGGCAGCCCTCCATTCCTTGGACGAAGCGTCGGGTGTCACCACTAGGTGTATGATTCAGAGGAGTACGATGAAGAGTCCAGCGTGGGGGCAGTGGCAGGTGCAGCATTGGAGGGCCCATCGACCCTAGGAGGAACAAGACAGAGGTTGTCATTCAAGACAAACCTGTAAACAAGTTAGAAGACGATTCGTGGTCATTAATTAGAAGGCGTTTGATCTTATCTCATGCGGTGGAGACGCTGGCTCATCGGCATGTTCTCCTCTGGGACCATCCTTCGCTGCACGTTTGCCATGGTTATCTTCTCTAGCCATGGATGTCATTTTGGATCTTGAGGAGGAAAGGAAGAAGAAACCGCTATGGGGTTCTTGAGAATAAAGGAGATGCAAGAAGGAATAACAGCAGTTGCATATTTGTTTGGAGCCGAGGCCCTTAGCTGGTATTTATAGCCATGAAGGCAAGATGGTAGATATCTTGGAATGTGTGAAGGCAACCCCAATTAATAGAAGGGGAAGCACCGCTTCGCTAGTACCAAGGGGAACACGACATTGATGACTGAGAAGGAATTTGAAGGGTTTTTGCAATAAAGGCCGTTTTCAGATTCGGTTAAATCAGAGTAAAGTCAGAATCATAAATTGACTAATTCAAATCGGTTATTCTAGCTGAACTAAGAGATGTGGTAGACTAACAGAAAGAGTACAATTATCATCATGTTTACACAAAATATATCCTACTGATACTGGAATGTAAATTACAAGTTAAGACCATCATGAATTGCTCTTAGTGCTTTCAGTCGAATAACATCAACTTCTGCAATTTGTTGTTTATCTTCTTCGGCTGATCCGGGAATGCTCTCAAGACTGCTGCGAATAGCTTTGCCTTCTTTGACCTTGGTTAGCATCTCTTATTTCTTTTGTTTGATAGCATTGGGAATCTGAGTCAAGTTAGACTCATGACAATCGATGGCGGCTTTCACACTTTCCAGTTCTTGTTCAAGCTTAGCACGCCTAGCTCTCAGCTGATTCAGTTCTGGTTCAATTTTAGAAGAAAAATTCTTTAAATTATCGATCAGTTGTGCTAATTCTTTGGCTTCCTATTTGTTAATATTCTTCTTGGCCATCAAAGCTTCACGGTTAGCCAGATTTCTTTGAGCCTTTTTCACCTTGGGGGTAGGATCTTTGATGTTGGACAAAGGTATCAAGGCTTCAGCAAGATTTGGGGACAAATTATCCTTAATGGATAAGAACATTCTTGTCATTGGATCTGCATCCTGGACTAAATCAGCTATATTCCTCTTGAGTATTGGCAGCATGTCTTTTAGCTGAGTTTTGGTCTCATCTAGTAAAGTTTCTTGGGAAGAAATGGTTGATGAGCTAATCTCACTTTCATCTATGTATTCTTCAAAGTTGAAGGAATAGCTCAAAGCTGGGGAATTAAGTGCCTATATGTGAACAAAAAGAACCTGATTAGAAGTGACAAATGAGTTGACGATGAGATGAATGGTGAGGGGAACACAATACCTTTTCTGAAAGAGACTCTGGCTGAGGAGAAGGAACAACTGATGATGTGTCGACATCTTTTTCAACATTTGGTTGAATCGGTTCTGGGCTTTTGATGCTAGTGTCTATAGGCATCAAGAAACTTTTCGGTTTATAGTTGCTATGGAAGGATAAAAATGAGAATATGAATTTCTTACCATCAATTATTTGCTGAGATGGAAAATCAATAGTTTGGGTATCAATATTAACGGGGTCGTCTTCAGCTGGTGAGTTGTCAGACCCTTGCGCTTGTGCATATGGTTTCCTAGGTGGTGTCTGATAAAGAAAATGATCAGAGAAAAGTATGAACTGCATAAGATTAAAGGATTGAGAGGATACCTTGGTAACTTAGGTGGTGAAGTAGAGAAGTTCTCATCTTCTATCGTTTGGGTTTGTTAGAAACATCAGCTACTTTAATTATAATCGGCGCCTTAGGGGGCTTAGCCGATGAGAGATTAGCATATGCTGATTTAAGTGCCTGGGACAGCAGTTCCGCACCTAAAGCAGATTGAGATACAATAGTCCATGGCTACAGGAGAGAAGTTGAATTATAAGTTGAACATTATCTTGAAAGGGAAGATAAGTTGATTTACCTAAGCAACTAGTGATTTTGTTCTACAAAGTCTTTTCCTAGTGGTGGGTTTTTGAGTTACACCTTTAGTTGCCTTGCGTTTCGAAGACTGATATGTGAGAATTGTTGGGGGTAGCTAGGGTTTTCATCATCTTTTTCAAGGTGGGTGCAGTTGATCCCATTCTTGAGGCTAGACATGGAAGATAATATTCTATGGGATGCCCTTTCCTGTCCACACTTGGGGGATTAAATTCTATATCCTGCAAAAAAATTGTTAGATAAATTGGTAGGAGAATTTGTTAGATAATCCTTCTAAAAGAAAAATGGTGAGTTACCTCACTATCAGAAGCAAAATCGTCATCTAGGGCCAGACAATTGGGATGAACTGGACTGCAGAAGAGGTGGGAGTGCCATTCTTGCCACCAGAAATCAAACAGATTTGAGGAAAAGGTGGCTCTTGTCCATTCATGTAGACAAAGAGAAGGAAGGTATGATCCCAATTGGAAGACTCTAGAAGCTTCCATTAATTCACTAATACCTTCTCTTGGCTTCAGAGTGTTCCTAAAGAATTGCCGAGGAGGTAGTTGACCAAGGCCGAATTGATGGGCCATCAAAGAAGGGTTATAGAATTCATAAGTTGGGAGATTATCTGGGAGAAAAGCACCAGTAGCCATTTTGCCATGACTATGGCAAAATTCGGCTGGCAGTATGCAGGGTTTGATAATGCAACTAAAAATTGCAGCAGCTGTTTCATTTGAACAACCTGATTCAAACCAAAATTTGACTGGTAGAACTAGCTCATTATCTTCATCTTCATCATAAGACAACCAAGTCAAGATGTTTGCATCAAACCCTCTATAATTTTTTTTGAAAAGGTGGCCTACGTCAACAGCAATTGTTATGGCTGATGCAGCTTCACCATAATTCATACACTGTCGAGTTCTTCCTTCTTTTCCTTTATAATCTTTAGCAAAATTGGAAGAGGGGAAACTCAAATTCCTGAGATCGAGTCTTACAATCTTATACATATACAGATTCAGCCATAGTTCTATTAACCACCAAGGGCCACTGATGGTATGCACTGGTTCAATTTTTAGTAATTGGATAGTTATTTGGTGCATTAGATGATAAGCAGATCCTAGTAGATATTTTCCAAGGGGGATTCTATTGCTGGCTGCTATATGCTCTGCCAAGTATTTATGATTATAGGTTGGACCATAGGATGACCCACAAAAGATGAATTTTTCCAGCCACATATTCAAGAAAGCTATGTGTTCTCTATCATCAACAGTCGATCCATCCCCAATATGATTCGAAATATAACTTGCCCATCCTATGCAGTCTAATATTTTGGCCAATTTCTTGGACCCAACACTTAAGAAATCATAGGGTTGCATTGATCTGGTTATTCTAAGGCCGGTTAACATGTAGATATCAGACAAAGTAATAGTCATTAGACCGTGACCAAAAACAAAAGCATTCAAAGTGTTGGACCAAAAGTAAGATGCAGAGATCAAAAGTGAATCATTTCTCTCCATTCTAGACAGTGAGAGTCTCAAGCATTGGTTTAAGTCAGAAATTTCCTAATCTCCAGCTTTCTTCTCTAATACTCTATGGAACCAATCTCTCCATCCCTTAGGTATTTTGGACTAGTTTCTAAAAGGAGTTTTGGTGTTCTAGGTAGACAAATCTATTACAGATTGTTTGAAGGGGATTCGGTTAGTTTCTTGGATGATAAAATCAGATGGATCAGGGTCGCCCATAGGTTCGAGATAATAAGCATTAGGAACAACAACCGATGAGATCAAAATTTCGTTCCTCATTTCCTATAAACTAGATGAGATGAATCTAAGAAGAGGGAAAAATATAGAGTAGTGGCTAATACTTGGAAGACAGAAATCTAGAGGCATACCTCAGGAACGTAGTCGCTAGTTGCCATTGCATCCGAAATGGATCTAAATCTAAGAAATGTTGTAGAAAGGAGGCTTGAATAACAGTTTGGCAAAGTGGAAGATCTGCTAGGGTTAAAGCTTTGGTGGTAGCAGCTTTGACTATTGAAGTTTGCTTGAGAAAGAAGGGGAAGTGCGTAGGCCGAGCTAGTTAGAAATGATACTGTTGGGGTATTATATAGAATTCGGTCCAAAAAATCAGGAGGCACGCATATACTTCAGAATGAGCAGTTGCAACACAATGGACAGATAAATAGAAATTTTGAAATAAAATCATTTTATCCCAAAATTGGGGGCATGTGTTTAGACCAAAATTTAGAAAGAGGAATGTGGGAACTCAAAGCTTCCAAGATTGTGTCATCAAGGAATCGATTAGATGTGAATCGATATCAACTGATTTTGATGCGATATCAGAATCAGCTATAGATGACGTCAGCAGACGACGTCAATGGGCTATGCTTGAATGGCGTTAGGAAGATATGTCGGACTCTACCAATAAGGAAAATTAGAGTCCAAGTTATTATTAAGTTATGAAGTTTTCTTTTATTTCAAGAATTGTAATGAGTCATATTTGAGTCAATGTTTTCCTAAACGGTAAACGGTCTTTACACGGCTGCCCGTCGTTTAGCGTTTAGGCTATTTACATGGTGTTTAAATGAAGTTAAACGGTCTAAACGGCTTTGTACTTTTAAAAAAATACATATAATTATATATGTGCATGTAAAAAATCAAGTATTCTACCATTTATACATATTTATCCGAGTAAAAATCAATTAGTATGTATATATTTATGCATGTGAAAAGAACCAAATATAGATATTTATGCATGTAACATATCAAGTGTACACATTTATAAATATAATAAACTTAAGTATACAAATTTATCCATACAAAACTGAACTAGATTTACCTCGTGTTCGCCTAAACAGTCGTTTAAACAGCTATTAAGCCCGTTTAATGATGTTTATCTCCATTCCGGTTAGGCCGTTTAGACCGTTTTTTCCCTTTTTTACTATTTAAACGGTCAACCGTTTAATTTCCGTTTACCCCCTAAACAAAACAATTTACCACCGTTTACTATTTACTGGCCGTTTAATCGGCTGTTTTGGCCGTTTAGACGAACACTGATTTGAGTAGGATTCATATTTAGGTTCTGGGTATAAATATTGGACCCTGGTTATTGTACAAGAACGAACACTCAATCAATACAATCTTTTCAGCTTTCGCCATCGCATTAGGAGTAGGAGTATTGTAGATTTCGGCGAGTTCTTCAGCAAATAGGGCTACATCGACTGATCGACCTCCAGCTTGCTTGTGAGTACCATCACAACTTGTATTATGTTTGTAAAACTGCATCAGCTGATTGATCTTTTACGAGCCATAATATAAGTAAATTATCGATCCATACTCATGTTTGTAAGGCTGCATCAGCGATTGATCTCTTACGAATCATAATATAGATCAAAGTTATCGATCTTGTGTTAAATAACTTATTTAATACAATATCACCAGTTATAGAATCTGATAAGATTAGTAAGATTTTTCTTGTTATTTTTGGTTGATTCATCAGTTATCGATCTTGTTATAATTAATGTCTTATTAGTTATAACAAATCATCTGATTGAGATAGAGATAGATTGGTATCATATTATCTTAATTGTTCGTCTCCCAATCTGGTCACGCTCTAAATCTTATAATTAATGGCTTAATCCCGCTAGATCGGTTATTTTATCTCTATTTCAATCGAACATAGTATGCATTCAAAGACACGTTTCAATCTTGAATAAACTCATTAGTTAATGAGATCTAATTTAATGACACTACTATAGCTACATCGATCCGATCGAACCTCACTGGTAAGACTTTAGATTGGAAATTGTTGATTAGTTGTTTTGTTCATGATCGAGATATGTACTTTGTTTGTTTGATATGGCTGCATCGGCTATTTAGTCGATTGCCTGTACCTTCACGCATATAACATGTTTTCATGAATTTGTCGACATCTAGATGGTTTTATAGATTCTTCAGCTTTAGTTTGTTATCATTATCATAGCTGCATTGATCCGGTCGAATCTCACTGTTGAGGATAATAGATTAGATCCAAATTGTTTATGGATTCATTTACATTAGACAGTCGATTGTTCACATGTCATACACTTTTCATTAAATTTACCGGCTCACACTTTATACTGATTTTGCTCTATTTAGCCGATGATGTTTTCTCATATCGCTTCTTTGCTGATTATCAACTCTGTAATCGATTGATAACATCAATCAACCATTTGGCCATATATATTGGAATTTTAAGGAAAGATCATCTGATTTTTGTATTTGGGTGTATTGTGCTTATTTTTGTCTAGATTAATCACTCATCATAAATCTGCTATGTTCCATGAGCATTGGTTATTTTGATTCATATCATTATCATTTAATATTAGTCGATAATCCTTGATTTAAAGATCTTCATTTCATGGATACGCCGAATATCAACTATTTAGTCGATAACCTTATTGAATCGGCTATCTAGCCATATATTTGGAACTGTCTGGAGCAACACCGATATGTTCCACCTTAAATTACTAATAAGATTTTCTCTCCTTGTTAATTGCAGGTCAAATTGACTGGCACGTCGTTGGGTTTTCAGAATCGGCTGGTTTTGTGTTGAAGCCATGCAGATCTTTGGTCTCGTTCCACTAAGATCTTCTGGCTTGCTGTGTGTTGATCATATCGCAACATTTTTGTGTCAACACCCCCTTATCATGATCATGACTACGTGACGCATCTAGACCTAATGAAGGTAGGGAAGGGTAGGAGGAAGAAGAAGCGGCTCAAGGGGGACATGGGCGCTATGAGAGGATATGGTGAAGACATGTACGAAGGAGAAGACTTTAACGAGATGCATGGCAGGAATCTTTGCTCCGTTTGCAAAGAACCTGGTCACAAGGCTAGCAAGCATAGAAGACGAAGGCGGCTGGTGCATACAGCACACATTATATTCTATTAATGTTATTGTTTGCTATGCTATTTAAATTTGCTATGTTAGTACGAATTATGATATTCATTTATTCTCTCATTTTGCATAATACTTTCTTAATGTTCCTTTTACATTTACTTAGTTTTTTTGCACTATTGTTCCATCATATTGTATTAATCTTAATGTTTGTTCTAACACATCCATTTCAAATTTGAATCAGGATGGGGGATCATCATCCGCAGTACCCCCTTCTTAAGGTGCACTACGACAAGGACCACCGAGCCAAGCACTTGTCGGAGCTTCAGGAGGCCTTGCTACCTCTTAGACTATGCATGCACCAGCCACACCGCTGGGATGAGTGATATGAGCCGTACATATGGCATGCTGACTTCCTTGAGATCATCTGGGTCTTCAACACTGGGCTACCGATCCTTGACCCTGCACTTCTCACTACAGCTGTGGATAGGTAAGATTTCATTTAAGTTTATTCAACTTGACAGGACTAATATGTCTCATTGTTTGAATTAAAACTTCTCTTTTTGAATTACAAACCCATAGGTGGAGGCCAGAGACCCACACCTTCCACCTTCCTTGTGGCAATATGACTATCACGATGCAGGATGTGAAGATGATTCTATGTTTGTGGTTGGGGGTCTTCTATTGACTAGGATCGCCATGGCTGGGGGCGTAGCAGCATGGCAGTGCCATGCGAAGCTACGCAGGAGCAACAGGCGTGGTGGTCATTGAAGTTTGTCCGGGTGGAGTGCTCTGTTTAATTGTCAGGGATGTGTTTCCAGGATGTGTGTTCCTAGTGTGATGTTGAGTCCTGTAAACTTTTTTGTGTGTTCCATTGATCCATTGCATACTTATTTCCTAACCTGTTTTAGTAAAGCCGGGAGACTATGCTTTCGACCTCAGAGATACTCTACTTCTATCTCCAAATCATTCCTTTGTCTACCCTCTCAGCATATTGGTGTATTTCTTGTTGTCACCTTCGATTCCAAATTAGAGAACAAATTATGAATTGTAAAAATTAAAAACAAGCAACACTCCGATAGGATCATGGAAGTGCATTACACCAAGAGGCAAATTAAAGTGCCAGCTAACCGGAAAGTTCAGTTCGTGGATACAGGGCATCACAACTTCGAATCAAGTACATGACAAATGGGACACAACGAAAAGTTCAATACATGACAGGATAATGAAATATAGCACATCTGATAATGAAAACAAAACATTACGGAAATCCTCAGTCAAAAACATACTGAGTAAGCAACTTGTCATCCTAGTACCAATCCTCTACCACAACCTCATTGCTATGGCTAGGCTCACCCGCATTGCCCTGATCTGTTTATCGCATGTAGTAAGCGGCCTCCACTTCATCTGTGGCCTAAGACAAGAACGCATTCTCCTCCTCGTTCATGTGGCTAGGCTCACCTGCATTGCCCTGATCTGCCTGTCACCTGTAGTAAGCGGCCTCTGCTTTATCGGCAGCCTCTGCGGCCCGAGAGAAGAATGTGTCCTCCTCCGCCTGCAAGCCTGCCTCTGCTAGAGCGATGAGCTCACTTAGTCTACTAGTGTTGTCCTCATCCTCCTCCACCTACAAGCTCACCTTCGCTAGAGCAATGAGATTGCTCAAACTACCAGTGTCGTCCTCATCCTCGTCCCCCTCATCGGACAGCATAATCGGAGATAGAACGGTGCGACTAGCTCTTGTTCTATGCTTATGAAACTTTTTTTCCTGAAACCTTGCATGCGCCACCTCTACGGTATGGTCCTCGCTGCATCCAATCCCTTCATGTATAAAATGCAACCAGTTAGAAACACAATTATATTATATTTAAAAGCAGGCAACGAAAATAACAAGGCTTTCAGTCACTCACTGGCACATAATGCAACAACATGGTCATTCAAGACATGCATCTATACTCTTGCCTCCTCCCTTGCCCTCTCCTCCTCTGCCTTCCTCCATCTCTTCAACCCCCATTTGTTAAGCCTAACACCCATCGGGTTATGAAAACCACGCTGTCTAGCAAACTCACGCATCTTCTTTATGTGGCCTTTAACGAAGAGCTCAACAAACTAAGGTCCATAACCAAACTTCCGTGTAATTATTTGTTTCACCTTGATTTCATCCAAGAACTTAGCTTGACCATCATATGATTCCCACTTGCATTTCCTAGTGCTCTGTTCAAACAAAAAAATAGATTATAAGTCTTCACAGAAGAAAAATATGATTTCATGTTTTCCATAATAGTAACCAACCTCATCATAGTCGACCATATGGCCACACCAATGGCCTATTCCAAGCTCTGAAGGGACTAGGCCGTAGTTGGCTTTAACACCACATTCGCACATGACAGGAGGTGCTTCGATGATTATCCTTTCTTTCTTCTTTTCATTTGCCTTTGGTGGCTCCGATCATTGATTCTTAGGACCATAGAGCCACTCCTTGAAATGACACTTCACAAATCCAAATCACTATAACAGAATAGATTAGTACATGCACACATAGAGCTAAACATTTAAACAGATACACTTTCCACTTACTTCGTGCTTGTTGGGACACACAAACTCCAACGTATTCTCAGGGTTTATCATGGCTCGATCTCCACAATCTCATAGAGAAGGTTCCTCGAGTTGTCTAACTATGGTTAGGTGCTTCTCCTTAGCCATCATTGGCGGGGGGTTAGGGGGAGGTGGAACCCACCGCTCGAAGTGCTCACGTGGATGCCTCCCTCTCCACCAATCGTCAAAAAGGAGGTACCTTGGGTCAAACTTGTCTAGACCATCGATCCACTGAAAGAAAAAGCACCTCTCATAGGCCTACACAACAAGATTCCAACAAATTATTAGTAACCTACTAACACATATAAAGAAAAAAAGGTACGGAAAGAATTACTTATATTAAAACATCTGCATGTGTAGAAACAACGCGCCGCTGTGTTCAGATGTCTTGATTGAAACACGTCGGCTAGAAAACCATAGTCACAGTTAGGGACAGGGAGGTCAGGAGGGATGGGGGCATCTTTGCTAAACGCGTTGGGGTATAGTTCTCTAGGACGACCCCGTTTTCGCCATAATTGCTCCCAAAACATGTCTTCCATCTAATAAAATGATTGTAATTTAACATCAATCAAAACATCACAAATTACTGAAAAGGAGAACCATTTGCATTATAGCTAAAGTAATATAACCAACACTTATAGGAACAAAAATAAACCTTACACTCAACATGGTAATTACAACTAAAGTAATATAACCAACACTTATAGGAACAAAAATAAACCTTACACTAAATATGGTAAACATACTTCTAATCCTTGAATCCACCATTCAAACTAATATTTTCCCCCAAACCCTAGCTACCAATCCTAATCCTTAATCCACCATTCAAACTAGTAATAAGAGCACCATTACCTTGACCGAGGCTGAGGAGGAGCTTGGGGGAAGGTAGGGAAGGGGCGGCAAGGGAGGGAACAGCAGTGGCTGGGTGTGGGGGAGTCGGGAGGCGGTGGCACGGGCCCCCCGAGCGCCCTCACTTCCATGACCAACGACGCGGCATCGATGTGCCATGATCCATGGCCCGGCAGCCCGGCCATGTCAGTAGTTAGCGCCGCTGCTGCCTGACACATGGCTAACCCCGCCGCACTGCCGTACATGGCGCGGTAGCATGAATTTGCCACGCCATGCGAATAGGCGCATCCAAAAGTGTTAGTTTTGAAAAAAAAATAGTGTCAGATCTGATAATAGTTTAAAAAAGTGCTAAAATAAAAAAATTCTCCACTGTCAGGTTTGTGTCTCGTATGCTTTATTTTCACTTATCTCGCTTTCTGTCTCGAACTGAATGAAAAATCCTTTGATAAACAACTTTTAAAATAGGAGGAAAGATTATTTCAGTCATGACTTGATGGATAGATTTACATAACACTTTTTATAGAAGTCTTGCTACTGTTGGGAACTTATTATTAGGGACCCCATGTTACTTAAGTTGTTGTGGAACGAGATATAGTAGAATAATGAGAGCTTGATTCTTAATGTCTCGTTATTGGAGAATTTTATTTCAAAAAGTTAAAAGAATAGCTACACCTCTCCTTTGAGGTAAAGCAATATCCCACCAGAGTCATATATGATAGACTAGGAAAACCTTCTACATTTACTACTTGTCATTGTATTGAGTTTGGTCAAACCTTGTGATCCTTGTTGAGAAACTTATCATGCTCTCAAGATCAAGATCATGTACACTCCACATATATTTGTTGCTTCTACACTAGGAGTACGCAAAAACATGTTTTCCATCCACCCAAAAATGTTCTACTTGTACACTGGGATTAGACACAAAAATATGTTTGTTAGGATTTCACCGAATAAATGCTCCAAGTTCTTGTAAATGTCTCTCTCAAAAGTTTTGCTACAGAAAAGAAGCATGGACTATGCAAAAGTTATTCATAAAAAGAAAAAGAAAAAAAGGAGTTGAGAAAAAATGGACAAGTGTCCGAGATATTAAAAACAATGGGTACTTAGATGCCCGCCTGAAAAAAAGAGAAATGAATAAGATAGCCCATGATTTCTTATAAAAGTATTTTCAAATTTCAACAAGAGAGATATGTTTCAATGAGCATAGTAGAATTAGGTTAGCCACCATATATTCATCCACGCACATGCACATCTTGATCTAAGAGTATGACATTTTTCTCCTTAGATCCTTGTTTTGACTTTACAATATATGTAATGCAAGTATGTTCTCATATTTATTCCTACCTGAGCTCCACATAGACTTTTAGAAGTACGTAAAAAGAAGGCAAAGTTATCTATGCCTTGGTGAGGATCCAAAAATACCACATATATTGAGTGATTTGAGAGTGCCACAAAAAGGAGAAGGTAAGCTATGTTTTGTTTTCAAAAATTCTAAAATATTTCTCCAATGGACTTGACTGAAGGAAGAAGATGGTCTATTTCAAGCTGTTCCATTCTTCAACCGCCCAAAGTTTCATGGTAGACACTTTGAATCTTGCAGTGCATGCATGACTAGGAATAGTTTATGTTGATGTCTTGCCCCAATGTTATGTCTAAAGTGATCCATCCTTTTATCGAGGACGAGTAAAAGCCTAAGTGTGGGGGAGCTTATTGACAGTAGTTAATGTCAACTATAAACCATCAATATACCATGCATAAATGATTAAAATGGATCACCAACATAGGTATAGTTTTTAAAACTAACGAGTTCTATGAGTTTTGGTGATTTCATGACTGCAGCAGGATTTAATCAGAAAATCATCGTGGAGGACCTATTCGTCAGAGTAAATCACGTTATTTCACGATGAAATCGACTTGGGAAGACTCTAGAACAATCTAGAAGACAATTCACCAAGACCCATGCCTAGGTGTCAGAGTGTGGGACCAGCCGACCCCACCTATAGGTGGACTGGCCTATGGGGCCCACCTGGCAGCCTCTCCTTTGTATGCCAGTTTTCCACAGCCTTAAAGATCAAATCTACACCATTGTTCAAGGTCAGTTTGATTCGAGGGTCCAGATTTGACGTTGCCATGGATTCATGGGCCCACAGGGTGCCTAGTGCCCCCTATAAATACCCCCTATACCTCCTCCAGCAGGGCATCTTGAAATCCTAAACCCTAATTCACATCCAAATCATGAGGATCAGAGCCAGCAATCAAGAGAAGATTAGTCCTTCAAGATAGGATCTAATCTTTGTAATTAGAAATAGAGAGATAGAGAATAAGGGAAGAGTTTGGAGGAAGTGCAGGCCTATCGGTGCTCTCTCTATGGCTTATACCCTGACGGATTCAAGTTCTATTTGAGCTTGCTTCTAATATTTCTCTAGTAATCAACTTCTAATTCAAGTTAGTATCTTGTTTATATTGTTCTTCAGGTTTACAACTCTTTACGAGTACTTTAATCCTTGTCGCTCTAGAGTTAGAGTAGTATTCGTAGTGTAAGCGTGGTGCTTAGACTTGGTTACTCGTGGATGTTACCCTACATTCCGAATTGGTGGTATATCGCAAGGGTAACTATATAGCCTTTGTTGAGTCCTTTGTAGACCATCTCCCGTTTGTAGGCCGAGCAGGGCCTGGTTACTAGGAAAACATACTTTGCCTATGTTTCTCCTTAGTAATATTCCCAGTTGAATAGTAGAAGACATAACTTACCGAAGTTAGAACTAGAAAACCCTAGTGATCCTCTCTAGGCTCCTATTTATCTTAAGCATTGTTGCTATTCTGGGTTAAGTTAGACTTAGTTAAATTCACACACGGTTTCCTTGAGTTCAATATTCTGGAATACTTTCTGGTGAGCTACATCGGTATCCATGCGCTTATGGATTTTTTTGTGTGCGTTTAAATATACCAACAACAACTCTCCAACACATAGAGCATGTCTACCTTGAGCATATGACTTGAAATAATTCTCTACATATGAATTCAACCTTAGCTTCAAGTACTTCAACAATTAATTTAAAAACGATTTGATCTGCCTCACAATATGACTTCCCATAGCTTTACTTGTTCAAGACTCAATGTAAGTATTCTCTTCTTCACCTTAGCCAAATGATCATTGTGGGTTCTGTGTGATGCATTACATGTGCACTTTCATTGAGATGGCGCTACTCTGCCACACATGACTAGGTTCGTATATTTGGTCAATTGACGACCTAGCTACTTAATTTGAGTATATTGCAATATGTGTTTCATACACTCTATGCTTCTCTCACTTTGTGTTGTAGGAAACAGAGCCATATACTTTGGACTTCACTTAGTGAAATATCGTCACTTCAAGAATAGCTTGATGGTTTCATTACGGACCAAATCGTGAATCCAAAAAGAGAGCATTGTGTTATCTAATAGAGAGGCAGCTCGGAATCATCTTTTAAAAATGGCAATAGTACTTGCCATATACTTTGTTGTAGTGCTTGATAAGATTTTTTTATTTTTTTCAAACAATCTCCGATAGAGACACATCGTATACCAAAGTTGTAGTGATTGACAAGATTAAAAACATTGTGGTTGAAACTTTTTTTCATCTGAATTCATTTAGTAGCAAAAATATTCAATATATAAGATTATGAAATGTTGATATAAAAAGATTGCATCCTATATATTTTCACAAATGTGTGTGTGGTGTAGTTGTAGAGAGGTGTTATGGCTGAGTACTTGGTCGCAGGACTGATTCCTCAAAAATGCAAAAAATTTGGTTGACCACCTATGGAAATTGACCATTCACAGGAAAGCACGACTACCCTATCCTCGATTTCACTTCAAACTCTAACACTGATGTTTTTTGAATGAAACTACGGAGGGGAGAGCTTCCCCGCCTGAATATATTGATTTATTATCAACAGCCTCGTTTTTAGGAAACGAGACAAAAACCCTGGTCGTGCGGTTAATTTTGAAAAACCGGACTAAAACCAATACAACAACCCCAGCATAAGGGCTAGATTGTGGCATGTCCAAAAAAACATCAAAAATGAGAGAAAGAAAATTACAACACCAAAGCACAGGAACTCTTCGATGATGCCTCCAGAGAGTTGGATGACGCCGCAACGTAATCATCGTCAGCGAAGCAACAAGAGACGACGCCGCAGATAGCGATGAAAACGGACGGAAACGGACGGGAAAACCTCATTTCTACTTCCGTTTCTATATTTTTTTGGCGAAAACAGGATCGGGTTTGGAAACCGAATCGGAATATGCGGGTGTACGGAAACGAACCAATAGGGTCGGAAATTCAACGGAAACGGTCAAAAGCTGAGAACTTAAGTTGGAATACCACACACCTTTATACTCACAAATGGTTCACAAATGACAAACTTATCTCTCTAGTTAGGCGGAAAAGAATACTATTTTATTTTTCATTTTTCCTATATACCAGTCGCCTGGTTTTTTTGTTCTGTTCAGGCGATGTGTGGTCCATCGATTTGTCATCAAGGTTTGTGCGCCGTGGAGCTGTCTATTTGCATCTATTCGAATCGGATGTGATCCATTACCCGATAGCACCCAGCGTTTTCGGATACGTTTGCTGTTCCACACTGTTCCTCGGACTGCGCGTTAGGGAAGGAAACAGAGGCGACTTCCTCGAGCTCGTCGCGGCGCGGCGATTGCTTCGGCGGAGTCGCGGATCCTCGCTGCGGATGCTGTCAGAGGTCTCCAGCATTGCTCTTCTGGTGCGTGGTCGCTCTCTTTTGTTCGTATTTGTACCTGCCTTGCTCTTCTGTTGCTGCAAGTATCGGATCCCATTTCTGGATGTGTGCTCGATTAGTTTGACTGGTAGCTCGAGGTCATAGGGTTAGGGATTGGTGGTGTAGGGGTGTTCTATGCTGCCGCCTCTACCCCATGCCTCGTGCTCGCTGCCTACGTGGTGCGCCTGCTTGCCCCCGTCGGGCCATCGAGCGCTTCCGGCCCTGCTCTGCTTTGCTGCTCGCTGCGAGGGTGCTGGCGCGTACGTTGGGGTCGTGCACGCGCTGGAGTTCAGGGTTGGGGCACTGGACGATGGGTTCGCGGGAACTGCGCTGATCGGAGCGTATGTGGCGTGCGGGCATGTGGGGGACACAAGGAAAGTGTTCTACAGGATGGCTGTGTTGGACGTTGTCTCCTAGGCATGAAGCTTGATAGGTATAATCCCTTGAGCCAATATGTTTGTTTCTGCAATTGTTTGTGAGAATTGGAACAAGTGGTGTTCCGTGCCAAGTTAATTAGGTCCACATTCAATCAGATGATTCGGATTTGCTCTACCCAAGTGCCCATCATGTGAAGTATAATAACTCTATCTTTAAATCTGGAAATGTTGTAGCCAGAACTTGACTTGGCATTTATTATCTTCAAAAGTACCAAGTTTGAACTTTAGATAAACACATTTGTTGCTGACAATAGAAAAGAAATTAATCATAATCACTTAGTTAAAATAGTTATCAGCAGCTGTTATTGCAATTTGAAACTGAATGTCTAAAGGACAGCGTTTTTGTCAAACTTCGAAGCTCAATTAAAATGGATTTCACCTATAGGCCAATACACAAATTTGGTGTTGTTCCCAAGTGTAGTGTATGGGATGATGAAAATTATTATTATTTGTAGAAATGGTACAATAATTGGACACTAAATACTTGATCAAAGTAGCTCTGTCAGTAGCTCTGAAATTCAGTTAAACTGACTGAACTTTAACTGAACTCGAGTTTCAGTTAAACTAACTGAACTTGGAGCCCCTCTACCCCTTAAACCGTGAGGAATCAAACCTTGGTCCTTAAACCAATGTTGTAGATTATAGATCGAAGAACAACTTTTGGAGCTGGACGTTGAGATTTTTAGACCGACTGGCATCATTTGCTATATTGTGCCACTGATGTTTTAATGTTCTTTTTCAAAATGGATGACACTGAAAAGATGAAATAGTCATCATCATCCAACGACGAATCTTCCAATTCTCTTTGGAGAAATGATTTGTGAGAACTCATATCTGTCAATTAAGTATGGCCAAGGATTTAGATAACTTGATCTAGCCACCTACAGCCCGTCTGATGGCGGTTACGGCTGGCTGGGAGGTGGCCGTGGCCAGCTGGAGGGATGCAGGGCCTCATGGGCAGAATAAAGTAAGGCTGATGGAGGCTGGGGGCGGCAGAGTGCGTGCGTAGCTGCCGGCCGGGTGTTGCCTGACGGGGCGTGGCGGCAGCGTCATTTCCCTGTCACTTCACGTTGATTATTCTAGCGATCTCCCGCATCCCCATCATGTCGCGTTGTTGGAGGTCTTCCAGAGGTCTCCCGCATCTCCATCTCCTTGCTCTTTTGGTCATGTATGTATTCAATCTCGTTTCCTAGTGCCATTTCGTGTGTATTAGTTTAATCAGTAGCGTGAGGATGGCACTTGGATGGAGAGTTGTCTGTTTGAGGTCTCCTGGCATAGGAGTGCACGATTTCGGTTGAGCGATTTTGGTGACATTTTTTGCAAATGAGGTGGTTTTCTTGTAGGTGTCCGTGTTAATTAGGGTTTGTTTTGATTTATTGTTCTAGGATTTGATGGTTTCTGGGATTTATTTTTTTGGTTCGAGGCCATGGATGATCGAGTTGTGTTGCTTTCGCCTGCCCGCTGATGCCTTGGCTGCGTATCGCCTTGCCGAAATCTGGAACATTCTGCTCAGATCTCACTAGTTTTCAATAAGAAAAGAATTTTACAATAACACTTTTGCCTATCCGGAGGGTAACACAATAGTAGCTGTGCTTTCCTTTTCTCCTATCACTGTAACTAATAAAAACAGAGAAAGTGAGGGATTTAGCTCCACGCCGCGCAACTAGATGAAACAAGTGCAGTTTTCCCCTAGTGCCTTTGATAAATTCGAAGCCAACATGGTAGTGTATCTGACCTATGTAGTCAACTAGTATCTGGATGCTGACATCTTTGAACTGATCTGCTATGTTCAGAATAGAGAGAAAAGTCCATTGGTCAACATTCAGCGCCACTTATTTGTCTTTGAAAAAAATATACTACAGTACTGCTCCTTTCTATACCACTGAACTATGTGATCCTAATTTTCGTTTATTTAATATATTTCAGTACCCCTTGTTTCCCTAGAAAAACATATACATACGCAAAAAGCTCAATTATCCAGGGCTCTTGCTGGTCAGTGTTGTCGAGCAGGTGCACAACTAACTCAAGTGTCATTGTTATTACAGTCTGGAATTAAAATGAAAAACTGTATGTTGTTCTTCTCCATAACAGTTGTAGTTCTCTGTTGCCACTTAAAAGTTAGAGACTAAAGTCAAGCAAGGTTTTGGAACTACGCATGAGTTCTCTACTTCTGCATGCTTATTTTGATCGCTACAATAACTGACAACTATTTGTTTGTTATGAAGGGTATTTTGCCAGATGTGCTGAAGTGTGTTAGTGACAATAAGAAGCATATGCGAGAATGCACTTTGACTGCTCTAGAACCACGTCGAGAGTAGATTGATGAACTAAAGGTTTGTATATTGCATAATAAGGGAACTGCTTTAAGATTGTTACATTTACATCCTTTTATAAGTCAAATTGTATGATTGATCAATTCTCTTTCAGTGCCAGATTTTTGTTTATAGTTTGACACCACATACTTTGGTTGATATGGCACCATTTTCCACCTAGAGCTTGTTATATTATGTGGTTTTCTGTCAATGATACTGCTGCAGGAGAAACTACATCACTTGTACTTTAGTGATACCAAAGAAAGTTCTAAGCATATGCAAACCAAACAAATAAAAGATTCAGTTACATAATTGCAATCTGCAATAATGTAAATTGCAAGTAACGAGCACCGCAATTATAGTTCTGAGCATATGCAATATGCTGGTGTTGAACCATTTCCCTCCTCATCCATTAGTAACATAGCACTTGTTTGGTTCATTGATGCTTCCATCCATCAGTAGTCTGTTAATTGTGATTTGTGTCAGCACACACCACATTTTTGTCCTTAGCCTTTCATAGAAAAAATTTGTATTTTTTATTGTGATTTGTGCCAGCACAGACAACATTTTTGTCCTTCTTTTCATAGAAAAAAAATTGTTATTTGTGATTTGTGCCAACACATTTCAGTTATTTGTCTTTGTCATACTATTGAAAAAATTGTAATTGGTAATTGTGATTCGTGCCAACACGGACAATATTTTTGTCCTTGCCTCTCCATAGAAAAAAATTGTTATTTGTGATTTGTGCCAACGCATTTCAGTTATTTGTCTGTCATACTATAGAAAAAAATTGTAATCTGTTAATTGTGAAAATTGTAATCACTTACACAAATGAATTGTATCTGAAGTTTTGTATCTGTTGGTTTTGGAAATGAAATTTCAGTAGTACTCCTAGCTAACAGATTACTCGCAAGTCGTTTTCAGTGTGGAAAGAATTTCTCACGTGTCTGTTTGGTCTGCAAGAAATTGGCGTGGTGATCTGGACGTAATATGTAGTTGTTTAGGACTGCAGGTGGGATATGTCAATGAATCTGGACACAAATGTGGCTTAAGTTAATCTCGTGCAATTTTCTTTCAGAACCAAAAACGGAAGGTATACCAATGAACTTGCATATAGGAGTAATAATACTGTGTATAAGCTTCAATAAATTCAACGCATTTTCTGACTATCCTCATATAAAAAGCACAGTGTGTCATAAAAAATGAATAAATGTGGTTTCATCTGGCAAAAACATGGCACTATAGTGGTTATGTGCTTGTTTGAGGGTGTTGTCATTTTTTTGTCATTTCTGTGAAGTTTCCTAAGAACCTGGGAAGTAGGACTCTATTCATTCACCACTAACTCCTTTGTTGATGCAGTAGAACATCCGACAAGAAACTGAACTGCTCGTTTTAATGCAGCCAATCTTGAGATGAGGGACAGTGACCCGGAGGCGACACTTGAGGCAGACCTTAAGCGAGCGAGAGCTTCCTGAACTAGAGAACGCTGCAGTTTGAGAGCTATGAGATGTCCCAGCACACGCAGGAGCAACACGCTGTAGCCTGGCCTTGTGGTCATCTCGCTGGTAAGCATGTTCAAGCACTCAAGATCCTAGTTGACATGTCAATAAATATTGATTTCTATGAAGTTTCATACTTCTGCAGCCTACGTCATGATACGGTCAAAAGGAACCTACATTATGTTTAGCAGCTCCATCTTTTCTTTTGTGCCAACCTGATTTCTTTGTGGTTGGATACATGTTTAAGGACAAGGAAATTTGCTGAAATTTGTTGCTTAAAATTTGTTGTATAATCAACATTAACATAACAGTTTCTTCCGATAAACCATGACCTTAAAATATTCATCTATTATGTCCATCATGAGCACTTTAGGAATTAATCCTTGTATATTGGTTGGTGCTCTTGTCATGTGAAATAGGTGCAACATGCTAGACAGGACAGAACGTTCATTCTTTAATCTTTCTTAGTAACTATACCCTTATTATCTTAATGTTCATGTGTAGTGAACAAGTGATCTGGTCACACAATGTTAATGTATGGTAGTTGCTTGCTGTCTTTTTGGGAACGAACTTAGTTTCTTGCTATCTGAATGTCTGTTCCAGCAATCTATTGACTATAGAAAGGTATTTGTGCCAGCGCAGTTCAAAGGCTATTTCACTTGAATGTTTGCTCTATGTTTCTTCTGATTTCAAATCATTTTTGTTACATCTCTTAGTATTAATGAGTCAGTCATGTTCAAATTTGCATGGGGCTGCATGGTGTCTGGAACAAGACAACTGGAAAGAGGAGGGTCACTGGTACATGGGCTCCAAAACTGGCAGCGAAAAGGTATGTATTTGTGTAACAGTATTTGTGTCTCATTATTCCTTGGTGGTTTTGATGGTGTAGTGGTACTAAGTTTTATCTTAAAGTACATTTTGTCCCTAATTGCATACATATATAGTAGAAATTGCATTTTCAAAAAGTAATAGTTACACTGATTGAAATGTGCAATTTTCTTTTCTATTGTCTGAAATTATCGACATGGTATAAATGGTAGAAAAATTGATTATGCCTTCAAATTTGGGGAGTTTATAATACGTGCTATATCTAAACTTGACTGTCTTAAAGAAATTATCAGATACTAATCCCACTTGAGATTCTTTTGCAGTACCAGGCCGCAGATCTAAACAAATATTTGTAGATGGGATCCTCATGAAATCAACATAAACTTCACGCAATTTTACAATGGAATGGTGATGCACTCTATACTGAATCTGGATTACATGAATAAAGAAAAGTGGAGATGAATTCAAGAGAAGATTGGATTGTACATGAAGTACCTCGGCCACATCTTCTGGGTCGGTGTTCTCCATCTCCTTTGCCGCGGATTGATGTTTTGTCTCCCATTGGTCGCCTCTTCTTGGTTTTTTCGATCTCCTTCCTGTCAATCTCTCTGTTTCTTGTAGCAAGGGTTATGGGGACAGTGAGGGCTTCTGTTATTTGCTATTGGGCCAGTGTCGAAAGCACAGTTACTAGGCCTATGTTTATTTCATCTGTAAATGTCCAATAGTGTAAACAGGTGTGTTTCTAACAGATCCATTAATGAAGAGATACATGTATTGGGTACTACCCGCTTTCTGGACCCGTTTAGACAGCTTTTTAGCATAAACAGAACAAGACAGATCCTGCACGTTACATTCAAATTTGATAGTTGGAATCTGTCACCTAAAATAAAGCTATATTTCGGATACCTGGAGGCGTAGGTCTCACCTAAAATGCAGCTCAGATTTAGACTTTATTTTTATCCACTATTTTATATTTTTTAAAAGTTGGAAAAGAATATACTAGTACTACTTATCGCAAAAAAGAATACTAGTAACATTGCTGCCTTATCCGTTCGTATAAGGGAGAATTCTCTGTGTGCTATTAAAAAAGATCGTAATGCCATGTGTGTCCGTGAAAAAGTTCAGCGGTCTTCAGCGTTACTACTCTAACTTTTTTGTGCCCTCCATGCCACTCCCGTTAATTTGGGCTCTAACGTCGTTAAACTGCAGGTGTGAAAAGTCGAAAATACCCTTAAGTCTAAATATGTCATTAATTTTTTTAAACATCTTAACGACTTCAAATAAAAAAACTCAAAACTAGAAAGTTGTAGATCTCGTCGAGATCTATAGTTTTAATATAAAAATTATCTTCATTTAATTAAGCAAAAAAATATGATTTGATATGATTAATATATCCTAGAAAAATCATATCTTTTTTTTGCGGAATTAAATGAAGATAATTGTTATATGAAAATTATAGATCTCGATGAGATATACAACTTTTTAGTTTTGAGTTTTTTCATTTGAAGTCGTTAAGATGCTAAAAAAAATTAATGACATATTTAGATTTAAGGTTATTTTTGACTTTTCACACCTGCAGTTTGACGGCGTTAGAGTCTAAACTGACGACAGTGGCATGGCGGGCACAAAAAAATTAGAGCAGTGACGCTGAAGACCGCTGAACTTTTTCAAAGACACACTTAACATTACGATCTTTGATCTTTTTTAATGACATACGAAAACTCTCTTTTTATAATCGTATCCATCCCCTACGGGTGGTCCTTCCCCTCTCTCTCTCTCCCCCACACGTTTCTCTCTCTTCCTTCACATCTCGTACGACGGTACGACGAGTAGTTGACTGGCAGAGGCGGAGCACGTGCACGTCCAAGCGGAGAGCTCCGAGCACCGACGACCCGCCGGCACAGCTCGACGATCGGCCCACGCACGCCTCCCTCCGACCCTCCATGCGGCCCGGCGACCCGAGCACCGGCGACCTGCCCGCGCGCGCCTCCCTCCGCGTTGGGGGCCGGCAGGGACCGGCGGCGGCCTGCAGGGCAGCGGCTGCGGGCCTGCGGCGTGGATCCGCGGTCGCCAGGCTGCGGACCTGGAGGCAAGGTCGCCGGTCGGCGTGGATCGGCGGCGGGCGGCGGCCTGGAGGCGTGCGGGCGGTCTGCGTGCGACAGGGAGTGGGCGAGTGACTGAATTGATGGATGGGCTATCTTTGGGCCTTCGGATGGATGGATTGTTTATGGGCCTGAAATCCGGTAAAACTAGAAAAATCCGGTAAAATTTCTACCAAATACGAAATTCCGAAAATACGGACGGAAAAAATACCTTTCCCGTTTCTGTTCCGGTTCCGACAATCTCCATCCTGAATTCCGAACTGTTTCCGGATTCTTTTGGAAAAACAGAAACGAGCGGGTTAAACGTGGAAAAACGAATGGTGGTTCGGCACGAGAAAAATTCTGTCCGTTTTCAACACTAGTCGCAGAAGCTTGACAAGGCTTTCACCCAAGCCTTGTGCCGAGGGGTTGAACGGTCAACCATGCAGAAGTGGCACAAGAGGTTCTTTAGTGACGCCTTTAAGAAGGAGATCCTCGTCGCTAGTCCAGACTAATCTGAGCTGAACTTTCACTCAGAACCTTTGTCAATGCTCCCAATGAGCCCACGTCTGGACGGAGGGGTTGTCGCCTGCGTCTGGACGAAGGGTGGTGCTGGCCGCCGCCACACCTCGCGGGGTTGTTTCTGAACTTGCCCACAATGGTGGGAGGCCGCGCCTGTAAGGAAGGGGGGTGCTGGCCGCCGTCACACCGCGCGGAGCCATTGACGAACACCTCGCGGAGCCGTTCGGTCTCGCCCACGACGATGGGAGGACGCACCCAGGGGCAGATATGGGCCTTGGGCCATTAGGGCCGTGGCCCTAAGCGTGGCCCAAAATCCCCTTGTACCCCTTTTAAGGCAAGTCCATATGGCTGTAGGCTTGGTCAGACAGAGCCCAGCAAGGCAGCGCCTGTGTCGTCCTCTCTCTGCTCGCACCCAGGACGGCAAATGGAGACAGCTCCCTGGCGGCGCCCTCTTCCCTAGCTCTTGTCGCTCGCTAGGGTTCGTTGGCCGTGGCAAAATCCATCTACAACCAGGGCTCAGGTCAGTGGTAGCCAGTCTGGGAGATCGGAGGAACACCCGTGCTCGGTCAGCGGTAGCCAAATCAGGGAGATCGGAGGGGATGGGGCAGCACCAAACGCTCTGACCAAATCGAGGAAATCTGCAGGGTGTTTCGCCGCGCCGGCAGTCAGGTGGTGTTGCCGTGCCGTAGTTCCGTACTTCCGTGGCTGATTATAGACCAATAGGCCGCACATCTATTCTTGAGCAGGCGCATAGTATAAATGGCATGCTACAGGTCGTGTTCACATGTTCTTGTTCCATTCCATTGTTTAATACTTCAATTGTGTCGCTTTGTAGCAATTAGTAACTAGTAGCAAACAGGTCGTTTGACTTGTTTTTTGTTCTGAATTTTGTAGTCTTAGCAACGAAAAGGAACATTAAATTCTCTTGCGTGGTTTTCGAATCTTAGCAATCTTTAATTTAATTAGATACTTGTTTTGTGTCGTTCTATGTTTTTACGAAGCTTGTTACACAATTAAGCGGTAGAGTTAGGATATTTCTTAAACTATGCATATGATTTTTGGCTTCTACGAACTATCGTTATGCATGCTGGACCGGTTTTAGATTCTTTATTTGGTGCTTACTAGATAGCGGCCCTAGGCGTCAAAATCCGCCAGCTCCGCCACTGGGCGCACCGGCAGTGCCAGTCGGCGCCACACCTCGCGGAGCCGTTCGGACTCGCCCGTGACGATGGGAGGCCTGCTCTGGCAGTGCCAGTCGCTGCCACACCTTGTGGAGCCATTCGGACTCGCCTGCGACGATGGGAGGCACGCACCGATAGTGCTAGTCACCGCCACACATCGCGGAGCAGTTCAGACTCACCTGCCGTGATGGGAGGCGCGCACTGCCATTGTCAGTCGCTGCCACAGCTCGTGGAGCTATTCGGACTCACCCATGACGATGGGGGCAGTGCCAGTCGTCGCCACACCTCGTAGAGCCGTTCGGACTCGCCCGTGACGATGGGAGGCACGCGCCGGTAGTGCCAGTCGCCGCCACACCTCGCGGAGCCATTCGGACTCGCCCGCGACGATGGGAGGCATGCGCCGGCAGTGCCAGTCGCCGCCACACCTCGCAGAGCCATTTGGACTCGCCCGCGACGATGGGAGGCGCGCGCTGGTAGTGCCAGTCGCCGCCACACCTCATGGGGCCATTCGGACACGCCCACGACGATGGGAGGCGCGCGCCGACAGTGCCAGTTGGTGCCACACCTAGCGGAGCTGTTCGGACTCACCCGTGACGATGGGTTGTGGCGTTGCGACCTACGCCCAGCTCCTTCGCCACTTCCGTCGATAAGCAACGGTGTCTAGCCGAGAGCTGGAGAAGCCGTAGGGCAAATCCACCAACGCAGCGTGCCTACGACGATGGAGCTCACCGCGGATCCCTGGTGCCGCTGCCGCTGTAACTTCCCGGCACAGCCTAGCACGAGTGCCTCAGCCAGCAGGTCCATTATGCGCGGGGAAGAACTGGTTGCGGGCGCCCGCCGCCTGGTCGACCGTCGTCGAGCCCGACTTGCCGCCGGACGTTGAGAAAGCCGAGCGCACCTGTCGGTGTTTCGAGTAAACACCAACGAGTGAATTTGTGTTATTGCGCATCTGGCCCAGATGGTATGCTAAAAAGACACAAGGTTTATACTAGTTCGGGCAGAATGTCCCTACGTCCAGTTCGTGGCTGCCGCTCGTGTTATTAGCACTGAAAAGTTTGTAGTAGGGGTTACAAACGGGCGAGAGAGGGACATGTCCCAAGTCTCTGATGGAAAGATAGAATAGATGTCGAGAGCTAGGTCGCTGCTTAGCTATGTGTTCGAGGTTCGATCCTAGTGGTTCTGTTGTGTTGTCTTGAATCGATACCCTTAGTGGGGTGCCCTGCTTGCCCTTTTATAGGCCTAGAGAGAGCAGGGATTACAGATGGGAGAAAAGAGGAAAACCGGAGGCAAAGGAAGTCCTTAAAGGACGACGGGTCTTCCTTTTCCTCTGTGCGGGCCCCGCTGACATGGCAGGCGGTGATAGGGATAGCTCCACGCCGGGCGCATGTTCGCTGACCCCGATAGGACTGCGCTGGGCGTTTGTCTGCTGACGATGCCATCTTCTAGCATTGTCAGCGAGTTGTCACGTCCCATCCCGCCCCGACGAGCGGCGCGGCGGACCAGGCTGCTAATCAACGGCCATATAGGCAGCAGGCAGCACAGTGACCGCACGGCCGTCACTGTGGATGATGCAAGTTTCCCTCTGGACCGTAGTGATTGTCGTGAGCTTCCATAAGGATCCGTTCCCGAGGGCAAATGACGGTGCCCACAACACTGTAAGACAAATGTCGACGCCTACAACACTGTTTGGGCTCTAACATGCCTGGAAGGTCGCAAAGTACCCTTCTGGCATGGCTTGATGGTACTTTCCTGTAGGCGTGTAGGGTACGGTCCTCAATATTGCGGTTGACTTGAGTGCCCTGCCTTATTTGTGTGTCGTTATAAAGGAGTCGCGCGCAGACATCGGGCGAGGCGGAGTCAGCCCTCAGACTTCAGGCGAGGTGGACCCAGCCCTCAGACGTCGGGCGAGGCAGAGCAAGCCCTTAAACGTCGGGCGAGGCGGAGCCAGCCCTCGGGGGTCGAGCAAGATGGAGCCATCCCTCAGGAGTCAGCCGAGGCAGAGCCAACCCTCGGGGGTTAGGCGAGACGGGGCCCATGGCCGTAGCGCCCACCGAGGCGGAGCCAACCCTTGGGGGTTAGACGAGGCAGGGCCCACCACCTCAGTGGTTGGATGAGGCAGGACCCAGCAAGCGGTGTAGTCACGCTCTTGATCGCGCGAACGAATCAACGTTGATGGTCATTAGCTCTTCCTCTTCGGGTACCCTAGTATTGGTCTCCGACAGTAGCCCCTGAGCCCCCGGACGATTCGAGTAGAATCGCCTAGGGGATTTTCTGACTTGCTAGCGGGTGTGCACGAGCGCACCCAGTGGGTGTAATCCCCAAGCCTACGGAGGAGTAGAATACTCCTTCGGAGGCTTTTTCGAAAGAGGGGACTCTAAGGGCCCTGGCCCTCTATTGTTGCCCACGGCGTGTCCTGAAGACGGTGATTCCTTTTCACCGAGGTCAGACCCTTTGCGTGTATGGTCATGAGATTTGGTGGTTATTTAGCGATGATAGTCTGATTGGGGGTCCCGTATCCCATTCGTGGGATTCGGTCAGGGTAACACCTAGCTGAGACTCAATCGTGGTCCGAGATGCTCGTGGCACTCGTGGGCCTAGGCGGCTGGCCACTTGCGGGGCCTAGCTCTTTCCATCCCTTATTGTAGGGGTGCTCAGAGCGGCTGTTGGACCCATTGATGGGCCAACCTGTTGAACTCCTAGACCTAGACGGGCTGTAGATGTGTTTTTTATCCTGTATTCCTCTTACTCATAATGAGTCCCGATCCCCTCAGGGAGGCAAACGTCCGGCGAGTTTTCCGAAGGAAAGGATAGGGATTGCGTGTGCATATCCCACACATGACGTTTGTGGCAGATCGTGGTAGGCGCGGAGATCTAGGCGAATGGTTGGTTTCCTCCCATCTGTCGCCCCTATAAAATCAAAGGGTTCGCCCCCAGGGTTTCATACTTTGCCTCCTTGCCTTCATATCTACAACCTCCGCCGCCCAATCACCTAAACTCCTCGCATTCGCGTCTCAGCCGCCATCGAGTTCGCATCCACCCACCCCCATCTTCCAATGGAGTCATGGTGCCGCTCTGATATCACCCTCTAGCACATGGAGGGGCTTGTCCGCCGTGATCTTCTCTGCGCGCGGACCACTATCGAGGAGTGGTGGCTGCCCGACAAGGAGGATATGCCGTCGCCGCCTGATGGCTACGTCGTCTCATTCATGCACTTCCCTGAGCTAGGGTTTGCTACCCCTGCTCACAAATTTCTCTAGGGGTTGCTGCACTACTACCAAATCGAGTTGCAACACCTCAATCCCAATAGAATCCAGCACATGGCGGCGCTCATCGCCCTATGTGAGGGATTCTTGGGGATCAGTCCCCACTTTGATCTATGGTGGTACTTCTTCACTGTCACCCTTTAGAAGAAGTGGGAGAAGAAGCAGGAGTTGAACACGCCAATGGGATGCGCTGGCATCCAACTCTAGAACAACCGGGTCAGCGAATACCTGCCAATGCGTTTGTCAACCTCCAATAAGGGGTGGCATTCGCATTGGTTCTATCTCAAGAATGACGCAGCCACCTCCTTGCCAGAGTTCACCGGGCGCCTAGTGGAAGAGGTCCTGGACTCATGGAGGAAGTGGGGTGTCCCAGAGAAGGACAAGAAGAAGATCTGAGACCACCTCATCGCCATCCAAATCCTAAAGGAGAGGGACCTAAAGGGGTCAAGCATCATCGGCACCTACCACACGAGGAGGGTGGCACCACTGATGAGGCACGCGCTTCCCCTATACGCGATGGCACTCGGGGCATCATTCGACGGGATGGTGCTTGCCGAGGGGGCGCTCTCCCCCTTCGAAGTGGCACAGCACATCAAGGAGGTGCTGGAGCCTCTCAGGACAGCATGGGTGCCCCCCTTGATTTTGTGTACCCAGTGCCGAGGCATCCCCCAATGCGGCCGAAACAAGGATACATCGTCCTCGTAAGTTTTCTCTTCCTCGTGCCTTCTCTTCAATTGAACTCCCAACCCCTTGATACTAACATTGAGATTGGGGGACCAGCTGAGGGACCTCATCCTTAGGGATCACCTGGCTCCATTGTCGAGGGATCCATCCATGAGGGTGGCAAACCGTGCTGAGGCCGAGCGGTAGAGGAAGGCGAAGGAGGACGAGAGGAAGAAGAGGCAGTGGAAATTGCTGATGTGGGAGCGAGGGGAGGCCACTTACAGTGATGACGAGGAGGAGGAGGAAGATGACGATGAGCTAGTCGACGACACCGAGCATGATGACCTGGAGAGCGAGGATATGCTGATAGGTACCCGCTCATCCTTGTAGGGGTCAGGCCCCTTCATGTTTCATGGAGGGAAGGCACGTCCATGAGGCCGGCAGAGACGGACCAGACCATCGGCCTGCCCCAAGAACCAATAGGGGTGGGCGGATCTGCTGCTGTGCCCGAGGCGCTAGCGGAGCAGGGTGGCTCCGCCACCGTGCCCCTAGATGCAAGGGAACGAGCCCCTCTACCTAGGAGTAGGGGGCAGGCTCAAAACGGCCTAGCCCTGATGAGGCAGAGCGGGGATCTAGGGGGTTTGCCTCCCAAACGTATCCGTCGCCCAACAGTGCCGATGTAAGTCACCAATTCCCCTATTTTTCTCTATTTTCACCGTGACTCACGCCTTTCTTTCTCATAGCGTCTTGAGGCGGCGTAATCTTTTCATGCTGGCGCAAAAAAAAGCATCGTCCTCCAAGTAAGGTGGCAACCATCGGCTGACGTCACACCCATTTCGGGTGGGAGCGACGCCAGTGTGACTGTGTTGCCGGCCGGTGAGGCACCGCTCATGGTGGCACCCATGCCCTTAGCGGGACAAGCAGGTGCCGGGGCTGAAGGAACGCCCTTAGAGGTCGCCGAGGAGCTAGCGATGGAGGTGATTCCGCTGTCGACGATGGGGCGGATGGAGCCACTGACCGCGTCGGGCGCAACACCACTGGTTGAGACCCCGCCGATGCAGGTGGAGGTGACAGAGACTGTGATATGCCAGGCGTAGCTGGAAGCAACCGTGGTGGTGCCCGAGGAAGCGGCATGATCCATGCCATTGGCGACCCAAGTGACGGCGCCCAACGTGGGCCGTATGGAGGGGGACGCAGCCGAGGGGTCCCCAGATGTTGCGGCGGTGGCAGAGAGGGTCAGTGGGGAATCGTCCTTGGCCCTTACCTCGAGAGGTAGCCATTTGCCCGCATGGGATGAGGCCCTGCTCTGGTGGACGAATCCATAAGACCCGACATCGGCACTCTTCGCCCTTGATGATGCCACTAAGAGCATGGAGCGGGAGAGTCTCGACGAGGGGATTGCGGCCATGCTAAAAGCCTTGGACCGTGCTAGGGGCGCCCTGCGTGAAGTGGTCGTTCCCACTGATCGGGTATTCGCTTGACCTTGCCTCTCGCCTTCTTCTTTCTTCATGTATTTTTGTGTTCTGACATTTATCTTTTTTCAGTCCCTTATCACTCGCAGCCGTGAGAAATCGCGGTTCCTTCATGAGCAGAAGGAGAACTAGGACAGCCTCGTCGAAGAGGCGCGACTGCACAAGGATGTGACTGCCTAGCTCGTTGCCACCCAATAGAGGGTGGCTGAGCTGACTCCCCTTGCCAAGGAGGAAGACAGTCTCTCACTACACGAGGCCAAGGCCTGTTGGCATAAGGAGGAGACCGAGAGGGCGTTCGAGGCCCTATCAGTGAGGGTGTGGCAAGATGAGGAGGAGGCCACTAGAGTCAGGAGGGAGCGGGACTAGCTGCTCTAGAGGGACACTGAGACCCGCCAGCGATCCTTGACCTTCTAGTCAAGGCTAAGAAGGAGCCGCAACTGAAGCTAGTAGCCAAGGAGAAGCTCATAGTCCTAGAGTGGAGGGTGAGTCAGGACCTCGAGGCGATTGCCCGGCTACGCAAGGAGCGAGATGAGTTGCTCCAAACCACAGGGAGGCTCCGCTTGGAGCGTGGCGTGGCCCGCAAGGAGCGCGACCAGGCCGTCCAAGAGCGCGACAAGGCACAGTAGAGGATCGGCTCCCTCCAGGCCGAGCTCGGAACCGCTACAACTCGGAGGCTGGAGGCCGAGGGCATCTCTGCCGGGCTGGCCACGGAGCTCGTCGAGGCGAGGAGGAACCTTCAGGCGGAAAGCGATGAGCTTGGTATCCTGAGCGCTGCCCTCGGAGTGGTCTATGATGACCTAGAGGTGGTGTGGTCAGAGGGGACCAGTTCGCTGGTGGCCCGTGCCGTTGAGATCATGGTGCGGGTGCGCCAACTTGAAAGGAACACCCTTCGCGCCGAGATCTACCAAGCCTTTGCAATTGCCCGCTCTCATTATGTAGACAGCATTGACTTGGAGACGATGAGCCTCGGCTTCTCTCCTAGCTACGAAGCCCATGAGCTGGATGAGATAGAGACGACAGTGGCTCCTCTCTCGTAGGACCTAGCGAACAGAATTGAAGACATAGTTCTCCCCCGGAGGGGGTAGTTAGTCAAATAGGTCGGAAGATCATTTATTGTAATCAAAGGACAAGTGCTGACCCATATGTATCATAAAAACAATTTCGTCATTTAGTTTTTCTTGATTGAACTTGTTTTCCTCCCTTTTTGTATGTGAAAAAGGGGCAGCTCATGTATTCTGACCCTTCCATTCATTAAGATCGTAGGGCCCGAGGTGTAAGAGCGAAACTTTGATCATGTTGGTGAGCAAAGACACTGTAGTCGCCGAGGCGTAGGCTTTTTGCAGTCTGACCAGGGATGCTCAGTTGTTCATTTCCGCAAACCTTGCCACTTGGCTTAACATGAGGAAGAGGTCTAACGTGGCGACTATTTTAGAAAAGGTGTACTTATACCTTTATCAGCCCCCGATTGAGATCCGACCCCTTGCCGTTGCTGTGGTCGGATGTCACTAAAAATCGAGGAGAGGACAACGATGCTAGTAGGAGACAACATCTTTTGTATTCGCACATACCCCCTCCCTAGGATCTGAGCTATTGTTCTATGACCACACATTTGGTCTCCCTATGAGTCCAACCTTCCTCGAACCCCCGCACGTAGCAAGGGTTTAGTCGAGGGTTGGCTTGTTTTTGTGATTGTCGCCCCATCCATGGTTTCTACAACCGGTAGGGTTGAGTTAACGTCACTTGCCTTGATGGCTCGAGTGATGCGCTTGGTGAGCTCACTAACAGGCATGTTTGAACGGAATCCGATGCCATAGTTCATGACGGGGTCGGCAAAGCCCTCGTGTGGCATTTCGTTGCTCCTTAACCCTCCTTCCAACAGATTCCCCCTTAATGGGGATTCTATGGGCTTGGCTAGAGGCTAGGATTGAACAAGAAAGTTGAGATGAGGCTACAGGGGCTCATCTATGTTTTCTCCCTTGGCTCTTGTTCGACGCAAGGCGGCCTCAGGCCCTTCGCGGGCCAGCCTTCGAACCCTGGTCTCTCGATTTAGGGTCGGGTGGCTCGAGCCCCTAGGCCTAGTGGGTCTTGGCAGGGGTAGGCCATGTTCCATGTGTCACCCCATCCTCGGTTTCCACAACCAGAGGGGCTGAGCTAATGACACTTGCCTCGATGCCTCGAGTGTCACGCTCGGTGAGCTCGCTAATGGGCATGTTCGAGTGGAATCTAGGTCCATCATTCGTTGATGGGGTTGGCAGAGCCCTCATGTGGCATTCCACTACTTCTTAACCTACCTCCTGGTAGATACCTGAGCCATTCGATAGGCTCGGGTGGCCCATTGGCCTCTCCTCGATGGAAATTCTATGGGCTTGGCTTGAGGTTAGAATCAAACGAGAAAGGTCGAGATGTCCCTGTCCGCTTCTGAGCGAGGTCGGGCAAGGCCGCTGGGGCTCATCTCGGTTTTTCTCCCCTAGCTCTATTTGATGCAAGGCAGCCTCGAGCCCTTCCTGGGCCAGCCTTCAAACTTCGGTCGGTTGACACTCATATCGATTGAGACGACTACCGCTTCGTGATGCGACGCGAAGCATTGTGATGCAGCAATTGCATATACAATGCTTGGATGTATGGGATGAATGTATGAATGAATGAATGAATGAACGTATGAATGAAAATGGATGAATGAATGATCATATAAAAAAAAGTGGGGGTTGGTGATGTTACCTCGATGGCACGAGTGACGGGTTCTGGGAGCTCTTACCAGATATGTCCATGCGGGGTATGGGTCTGACATTCATGATTGGTCAGTGTAACCTACATGAGCATCCCAGTCTTCTGTATCTGTCTCAGCAGCGAGCCAAGCCATTTCGATCGACTTGGGCGATGTCACAGTTTCTCCTTGATGGAGATTCCACAGGTAGGCCCCTCCAAACCCTTCCCGAGAAGGTGGAGGCTAAAGCTTGGAGTGCGGAGACAAAGACTCTGATCATGCTGGTGAGCAAAAATGCCATAGCTACTGGGGCATGGGGTCCTAGTGGTCTGACCAGGTTTACTCAAAGTTTGTGCCCGCACACCATGCCTCTAGTTTTTTAATGTAAGGAGAGGTCGGGCAAACAGAATGTCTACCGAATAGACACTATCACCCGCCCCCAAGCGCTGTCCGACCCCTTGCCGTTGCTGGGGTCGGAGGCTCAGTTAGCAAAATTAATGCGTAAAGTAAGGGTGCTTGTCTCTCGGCAGCGGCCTTGAGCCGTTCGATCGAGCTGGGCATCAATTTTACCACGATGGTAAGAGCGATGGGTCTAGGAAGCCTCCACCGGATGTGAGTAGGATCTATGTCCGCTCCCTACCCATTTCTTGGTGGTGGCTAAGCCATTGAGTCGACTTGTGCTACCTGCTGAGACAAGATTTTCCTACGGAGATAAAGGATGAGAACATCCCGCACAAGAATTTAGTAAGGTAGATAAGCCAGGTGGAGAAACTTGTAACAAATGGACATGTTTTCAAATTTTGTTATAACAAATAGCTTTTTAGCTCTTCTCGCCTTTCTGTATAAAAGGGTTAGCGCACTCTGACCCTTTTCGTCGTTAAGGTCATAAAAGCTCAGAGTGTGGGTGAGCCTATTCTAATCAAACTGGTGAGCAAAGACACCATAGCTGCTGGGGCGTAGGTCTCCCGTAGTCCAACTAGTTATACTCAGAGCTTGCTCCCATAAACCTAGCTCTTAGGTCTTAACGTAAAAAGGAGGGCAGGCACAGAGAATGTTTGCTGGATAAATGTGCTCATATTAGCCCCCGAGCGAGGCTCGACCCTTTACCATTGCTGGGGTCGGATGTCCCAAAAGATCAGGGAGTTTGATAACAAAACTGATAAGAGAAAGTGTGCGTTTATTAAGGGTAAAAGCAACGTAGCTGCTTGATGTTCCAGGCATTGGCGAAGACCTCATCGTCGATGGTCTTCAGCTTGTAGGCACCTGGCCGGAGCACCTCCACGATGACGTATGGTCCCTCCCACGGAGGGGAGAGCTTGTGGCGGTCCTTGTTGCTCTAGAGGAGGTGGAGAACTAGGTCTTCGACATTGAAGGCCTGACCCCGCACTTGATGGCTGTGGTATCGTCGTAACGCCTGCTGGTACTTGGCTGAGCGGAGGAGGGCAACGTCATGTGCTTCATCTAGCTAGTCCATGGCATCCTCGAGGGATGCCTTGGCTCCTTGTTCATCGTATGCCCTGACCCTTGGTGCTCCATAGTCAAGGTCGGTTGGGAGGACGGCTTCGGAACCATAGACCATGAAGAATGGCATGTAGCTAGTGGTCTGGCTAGGGTCATTCTCAGACTCTAGAGCACCACAGGAAGCTCGGCGACCCATCGTGTGCCAAACTTGTTCAACCGGTTGAAGATCCTAGGCTTGAGGCCCTATAGGACCATGTCGTTTACTCGTTCTACCTGCCTGTTCATTTAGGGGTGCCATAGGGAGGCCCAGTCGACGCAGATGTGATATTCATCACAAAATCAAAGGAACTTCTTCCCAGTGAACTGCATGTCGTTGTCCATGATGATGGAGTTTGGGACTCCGAAGTGATGGATGATGTCAAGGAAGAACGACATGGCCTGCTTGGATTTGGTCGCAGAGATTGGCCGAGCTTCTATCCACTTTGTAAACTTGTCTATAGTGACAAACAAGTGGATGTAGCCTCCGGGCGCTTTTTTGAGAGGTCCAACTAGATCGAGCCCTAGACCGTGAACGGCTAGGTGATGGGGATTGTCTAGAGCGCTTGGGCCGGTAGGTGAGTCTGCCGAGCGTAGTACTGGCACCCTTCGTAGGTGCGTATGATTTGCTCGGCGTCGACTATCGTAGTAGGCCAGTAGAAGCCCTGTTGGAACGTGTTTTTGACTAGGGTTCTGGGCGTGGCATGGTGACCATAGATCCCACCGTGGATATCGCTCAACAAACACTTCCCCCATTCGATAGGGATGCAGCGCTGTAGGATTCCGGTGTGACTTCGCTTGTAGAGTTCACTCCCCACAAGAACAAAGGACTTGGCGTGACGTGCGAGCCATCGGGCCTCCGTCTTGTCTGTTGGCAGCGTATCACAGAGGAGGTAGTCGAGGTAGGGCATCCTCTAGTCGACCACAGGGTCAGGCTCTATCGCTGGGTCCTCTTCAAGCTCCATGACTTCGAGGCCGGATGGAGCCGATGGTTGGTCAGCCCCCAAGCCTAGAATGGGTGGACCGTCACTGGTTTGTTCTGACCCCTCATAGCGAACCAAGGGCCTGTGTTGGTCGCTGGCGAAGACACCTATTGGCACCGGCTCCCGGTCGGATGCCATCTCTGCCAACGCATCGGCTGCATCATTGAGATGCCTTAGGATGTGGTTGAGCTCGTGGCCATTGAACTTGTCCTCCAGCTGGTGGACTTCTCGGTAGTATGTAGCCATCTTGGTGCTGTGGTAGCTTGATTCCTTCATGACTTGGTCGATAACTATATAGGAGCCCCCCGAACATCGAAGTGTCGGATGCCCAAGTCGATGGCGATGTGCAGGCCATTGATGAGCGCTTCATATTCGGCCACATTGTTGGAGGACAGAAAATGGAGGCGAACCATGTACCTCATGTGTACCTCGAGGGGTGACACAAAGACTAGCCCCACGCCGGCACCCTTCTTCATCAGTGATTCGTCGAAGTACATCGTCTAGTACTCTTGGTCATCGACCGTTGGTGGCATTTGCACCTCGGTCCTCTATGCCACAAAATCAGCCAATACCTGGGATTTGATGGCCATCCGGGTGGCATACATAATGCCCTGACCCATCAACTCGAGTGCCCATTTCACGATCCTTCCCATGGCATCCTGGTTTTGGATGACCTCACCAAGGGGAAAGGACATCATGACTGTCATCGGATGTGACACAAAGTAGTGGCGTGGCTTCCTCTTGGTGATGAGGATGGTGTACAGGAGTTTCTAGATTGGGGATGGGGTCTTAGAGTTGGATAGGACCTCGCTAATGAAGTATATAGGGCAATGCACTTTGAGGGCGTGTCCCTCTTCCTCTCGCTCCACTACCAGGGTGGCGCTGCTCACCTGCATGGTGGCCACGATGTAGAGCAGAAGGGGTTCTCCATAGGTAGGAGGAACTAGGATCAGAGCCTTCATTAGAAGCTACTTGAGCATGTCAAGTGCCTCCTAGGCCTCAGACATCCATTTGAAGTGGTTGGCCTTCTTTAGAAGTTGATAAAGGGGGAGACCTCATTCGCTGAGGCATGAGATGAAGCGGCTAAGTGCGGCAAGGCACCCTATAACTCGTTGTACCTCCTTCATGTTCTGAATCAGGCCCATCCTTGTAGTGGCTGAGATCTTCTTTGGGTTGGCTTCGATGCCATGCTCGGAGATGATGAAACCAAACAGCATGCCCCTCGGGACCCCAAAAATGCACTTCTTGGGGTTGAGTTTGATGCTGTTTGCTCAGAGTTTTGCAAAGGTCTGCTCAAGATCGGCTACGAGGTGGTTAGCCTATTTGGACTTGACCACGATGTCATCAACGTAGGCCTCAACAGTTCGCCTGATGAGGTCCCCAAACCACTTGAGCATACAACGCTGGTATGTAGCCCAACGTTCTTCAGACCGAACGACATTGTGACATAGCAGAACGATCCGAAGAGGGTGATGAAAGATGTCACGAGCTGGTCGGACTCTTTCATTATGATTTGATGGTACCCGGAGTACGCATCGAGGAAGCAGAGGGTTTCGCACCTTGAGGTAGAGTCGACTATTTGGTCTATGCACGACAAAGGAAACATATCCTTTGGGCATGCCTTATTGAGACCCATGTAGTCAACACACATCCTCCATTTCCCACTTTTCTTTCATACAAGAACGGGATTGGCCAACCACTCTGGGTGGTACACTTCCTTGATGAATCCGGCCACCAAAAGCTTTGCGATCTTCTCACCTATGGTCCTGTGTTTCCTCTCATCGAAGCAACGCAGGCGCTGTTTCATCAGCTTGGAGCTTGGGCGGATTTTCAAGGTGTGCTCGGCGACTTTCCTCGGAATGCCTGGCATGTCTGAGGGTTTCCACACAAAGATGTCTTTGTTGGCGTGGAGGAAGTCAACGAGCACACTTTCCTATTTAGAGAAAAGTGTGGTGCCAATGCACACCACCTTGCCTTCGGTGCTGCTGGGATGTATGAGGACCTCTTTGGAGCCCTTCGCTGGCTCGAAAGACCCAGTCGACTTCTTGTGGTCGGGCACTTCTTCGGTGACCCCTTTCCTGATGGCCGCGAGCTCTTCGGAGGCGATGATTGCCATGGCATGATCGCAGCACTCGACCTCACACTCGTAGGTGCGCTGGAAGGAGGTGCCGATGGTGATGACCCCATCGGGGCCTAGCATCTTAAGCTTGAGGTAGGTGTAGTTGTGAACGGCCATGAACTTCACATAGAATGGTCGTCCTAGGATGGTGTGGTAAGTTCTATGGAACTCGACCACTTTGAAGGTGAGGGGCTCCATCCTATAGTTGGACGGACCCCCGAAGGTGATGGGCAGATCGATCTGCCCAAGCAGCATGGCCTGCTTTCTAAGCACAATGCCATGGAAAGGGGCTTCGGTTGGCCGGATGCACGCTCGATCGACGCCCATAGCGTCAAGCGTCTCGGCGTACATGATGTTGAGGCCACTGCCTCCATCCATTAGTACCTTGGTGAGCCATTTTGGGCCAACGATTGGGTCGACGATGAGTGGGTATCTCTCTGGCTATAGGATGCTCTCTAGGTGGTCGGTCCGATTGAAGGTTATAGCAGACTCTGACCACCGAAGGAAGGTAGGTGTGGCCGGTTTGGTCGTATAGACCTCGCCACGCATGACCTTTTGACGGCGCTTGGAGTCATAGGCCGTCGATCCTCCAAAGATCATGAGGCAGCCATTCGACATTGGGAAGCCGCCGTCCTTCCCCTCGGCGTCGTCTACGGTAGGGTCGGGGTCCTTCCCGTGCTCCCCTTTGTTGGAGCCTTCGGACAAGAACCGCTTCATGAGGCTTCAGTCCTTGTACAGATGCTTGACAGGGAAGACATGGTTCGGGCATGGTCCCTCAAGTAGTTTTTCAAAGTGGTTTGAAGTGCCCTCTGTGGGCTTCCAACCACCCCTGTGGTCAACAGCGGCCACGAGCGAGCCCTCATGTTGTTGTTTGTTCTTTTTGGCAGGACGATTGGAGGCACCTTCGCCGGTGTCCTCGTCCCACCTCGCCTTGCCCTTGAGGTGGTTGAAGATTGGTCTGACCGCTTCTTCACCTGAGGTGTGGCTAGTGGCAATGTTGAGGAGTTCCTTGGTGGTTAGCGGCCCCTTGCGTCCTAGCTTGTGAACCAAAGACTCACAGGTGGTCCCAGATAGGAAAGCTCCTATAATGTCAGAGTTGGTGATGTTAGGTAGCTCATTGCATTATCGGGAGAAGCACCAGATGTATCCTCTGAGGGTATCTCTAGCATTCTGTCGGTAGTCCCAGGGCGCTTGTATGTGCCCTAGAAGTTTCCCATGAAGATCTCCTTTAGGTCCGCCCAACTTTAGATTCTATCGGATGGGAGGTGTTCCAACCATGTTCTTGCCGAATCGGCCAAAAACATTGGAAGGTTGCGGATAATGAAGTCATTATTATCTGCACCACTGGCTTGGAAGGCAAGATGATAGTCCTCGAGCCATAGCCTGGGGTTTGTTTCCCTTGAGTACTTTGGGATATTGGTTGGTGGTCGGTACCTTGGTGGGAAGGCAGCGTTGAGAATGTGTTGGCTGAAGGCCTGAGGCCTCGATAGGCCAGGGCTCGGACTTCGGTCCTCGCCGCTGTCATAGCGTCCACCATGATGAGGGTGATAGCGGTGGCTAGCTCCCTCTCTTGGGTCATCATAGGCACGTCTAAGGGCGTCGAGGGTGTTGCATGCATCACAGTTGTGGCCGAGACGCTGACGCACTGGGACCACGGTGTGTTGCCTACTTCCTTGTGGCTCCTGTTGGACCGATGTGTCCCTGCCAGGGCGCTCCAAGGGCATGCGCTGGCTAGTGTCGAGCTCATGTCGCTGAGATAATGAGCTCTCAGCCTGCTGCGCCGCCGCATGCTCGAGCAGTGTGTGAATTTCGTGGTGGGCCTGACGATCCTCAGGTGTCGTGGCCTCTGGAAGACCATAGAGCAAGGCCACCATAGTGGCGATGTTTGGGCTCGCTCGGGCAGAGCAAGGGAAGGCTTCTTCATCGGTGATGATCCTCTAGTTTATGTCATGGGCCATGGCGCGTGTGCGCCCACCGTCTCCGTGGCGCTCGATCTCCAGATCGAGCTCCGTGCGTCCCTGCTCGAGCTAGAGTCGCGCTTCCTTGATCTCTCGGTGTCGTCGAGGTCATTCACTGGGGTAGCCTCCTCCTCATGGATGCCTTCAATGTGTCCCTCGGGGGTACCTGTCATGAAGCATTCGCGAGAGGGGTGATGGCTTCCCCTACTAGAGTCAGAGCCAGAGGGTGACTCTGGCTTCTCTGCGAGGAGGTCATGGAAAGACTCCACGACATGTTCGTTCACCCCCATGAACTCGTTGTTCGTGGGGGATAGGATCATGCGCTGTGCCACAAGGTGGCCAACGGTCTATGCGGCGTTGCAGAGACCGAACGGGAGCACTGTCGGGGCACTCTGGATGAGGTATTCTGGGGAGAACAGCTCCCTCCCGAAAGCTGTGCCATGACATTGGCTAACGAGAAGGTGAGGTGGTGTAGGTTCTCCTGGGATGGTTGGGGTCCCAGGAAAACACTGAGCTGACGCTCCAACCTTCTGTAGTCGAAGTCGAGGAGCTGGCCACTTCCGGTGGCGTGGGCCTCCGGCGCATGCAGCCATAGGTTCTCGAGCATCTCGATGATCGTGTCAAGGCTGGTGGAGTGGAAGGTGTGGTAGAACCACCCGAAATAACACACTTACGGAGTTGCTCGTCTTCCACCAGACACTAAGTACCCCGAAAGCAAGCTATAGAAGGCGGTATCTATCGGGCACACCCTAATTGAGAGCCCGAAAGATCCACATTTTCCCAAGGATCCAATAATGAGAACGAGTTACAATACTTGTCCATTTCATACATCAAAGTTTCTTAAAAATACATTATTACAATACCAAATGTCAGAGTGCGGAATGATAAACAGTGGAATTTAAAATAAACATCTAGCGATAAGAATGAGGATCCGTCTGAGCCCACCAGAAAAATCCTCCTCACAAAGGTACTTCTCATGCATCACCTGCAACAGGGGTAAATAAACCCTGAGTGCACAATGTACTCGTAAGACTTATCCAAATAGTGGGAATAATTTCCCGACTCCAAGGGATATGAGAAGCTTTATGGTTTGCTGGTTTATTTTGGTAGAAAGCAATACTAATAGTGAGTCCTTATTTATGTTATTATTATCAGCCATATTAAGTTATCATCTAGCCAGTCTATTTAAGCACCTGTTCTACTTTCAAGCAAGAGTTGAGCAATCAGTTCCATTTCTTCTCCTTTCAACTTTTAGTTCTTACTACGGTGCTAAACCGCAGACAAGCCATACCGGATTTTCCGACGATTCATGAATCAATGTGCCCAGCTGGGTGCCCCGAAACACACGCCCCACTTGTACCCTAGGCATATGCAGGACTAACCTATCACCCTCCTATCTTGGGTGTCTAGGTCCCCATCCAAACTTGGACTCCAAGCCCCCACTTCTGAGTCCCGGACTCAGTGCGGTGCAAGGACCTCCACCATCCCCGCCTTCAATCAATCGGTCCAGAAAGAGTTGGATCCACGACAAGAGAGCAACAAGCCTTCCCTATGCCCATACCCAAGTATGTGCTTGGGACAATAGATTTGTGACTTGCCTAGAGCCATATGCAACGACCGGTCCTTAATCGACACATACAGGGAAAAAGTGTAACCGAGCAATGCCCTGTTGGCCGCAGGACACAACCCTTTACACCCACCAGTACCCAAACTCTATCCCTACCCGGTCACCATTTTCCTTTCCACCATTTTATCATGAGTGACCATATTTATCACCTATTTGTGAGTAACAGCAGGTTACTCACTCTACCGATATCCTGAGCATAGCAGCTACTCGACCTGTACTAGTAGGACTCATAGGTAGATATATTTATTCATGTAGTTTCCATAAAATGCCTGTAACGTAAATGCACATCATAGATATATATTCAGTGATCAATTAAAATAGGGGTTATGCACCGGGGCTTGCCTTGGGCAGGCGACGAGTCAGTAAGGTCAGCACCAAATGGCTCCGGGGCTCCCTCCTACATGAGGATCTCCTCCTCATACTCCTCAATCACCTCGTCATACTCTTGTTCGTCGACGGGCACGAATTCTACCAGCTCGTGATCTACATGCATGAAATGATGATGCAATGCTTAGTAATATAGCAATAGCAACTCTTAAAATAAAAGTACCTCTGTATAACTACCGCTAGTGCTACCGACCATGGTACTAAGCTATCTATTGTTACCGATAACAAGTTGGGAGCATGGCATACTTTATTATAGCAACTATAGGTATTCTTACTCCAATTGCTGATTTACGTTATATATGATAGAGCAAGGGTAGTAGCTACTCTATTTATCATCTTACTCTAGGGCTACAAAAATTTATAGCAAGTACCTACTAACCTAGTGAGCCTACTATCAAATTTTCATATCTATAGCTATCACCAATTTTCCACAAATATTCCTACAAATATTAATCTACATAATTCTAAGCTCTTTAGTTTGAATTTATGAACCTACCATCGTCATAGATAACTGTAATCTAACTATACTAACAAGTAGATGATAATTTTGTGAATCTAACAAAATTGGTTTCACTATTTTTGGACAACTACACAATTTACTACAATTTATCAAAGTTCAGCTAGAAATTATATTGAATAAACGTTGATAATTCGCTGGAGAATTGAAAAAGGAAATCTATCATGCGGCCCAACTCTCCGGCTCAGCCCAACTCGTTGCGACGGTATGGCCCACGTGGCGCAGCCTAGCCCAGAGCGTGGATGGCCTACGGCGGGGAGGACCCGCGCACATCGGTGAATATGCGAAAACAACCCCGGTTGTTTGCTAAATGACTCCACCATCCCTCCTACTATTCTACTCTTGCACTGACGCTCGCATTTCTCCCCCTGCCTCATCTCAAATTTACATGCTGACACCCTTGGCCGGATTTAACAGAGTCATGGCCTCACCGGCCAAACACCGGCGAGCACCGACCTCTTCGGCACACACCAGCATTCCCATGAGCATCTACGTACCATGCGTGACCGATTGAGGTAACAATTGCACAGAACGGCGCACCACGTAGGCGTGGCCACGTGTCGCGGCGAGGTCTGGCCGTGGTAGCACAACGATGGCGAAACCATCTACCCTAATGCCTCTACTACTACTCAGTGACCAATAGCAGTCGAAAAGTAACTACCTTGAAGCCCTAATTGAATGGCTGCTGTGCCCAACTAAACTGGCCACCGGAGCGGCATCAAAACCTGATCACCAACGGCCGCCCCCACACTCTGGTGAGCCTCGGCTCTAATTGAGTCAACCAGCTACCATAGGAGTAAGAGGACCTCACCAGTGGTGTGATGGGCGGACTAGGCGAAGGCACGAGGCTCAGCAAGATGGTGTCGATACGGGACCCACAGGATACCCCACAAAGGAGAGAGAAGATCTAGTCTAACTAGGATTCTTCCCTTGTAATCCTAGTAGTAGTACTATTCAGTAATCCTACTAGTAACTCTCATTATAAACCAACTAGGACTCTGGCCTCCTGACTATATAAAGGAGGGCAGGGCTCCTGGACGAAGAGGATGACAATTGTACAACACAACATATCACAATCAATCCAACGCAAAGGCTAACGCCGAGTGGACGTAGGGTTATTACTCGATCTACGATCGAGGGCCTGAACCAGGATAAATCAACTGTCTCTTGCGTTTACCGTCGAGTTCTGCATACGCTGAAACCCGAACAAACTGCCCCGGGTACCCCCGTGGTAGGCTATCGGTGGTGAAACATCGACAGCTAGCGCGCTAGGTAGGGGCCTTCGGCGACTTTGCATCCGAGAGCTCGATGGACCTCGATAACATGATCTTCCCGACAGGATCAACTTTCATCTTTGGCTCATGGATCTGCGAAGCGGACAACTACGGCAGGCTTCAAAGCCATCTCCTCAAAGATCCGGATCATCATGAAGAATTTCCTATTTCGACAACTACGACGGATCAGCTCACCAGAAGATTCACGCAGCTCATAATATCCGATTCAAATAAGATTTCACGGCTACGTGCGTCCGACTCGAATTCAAGCTCCGTGTCCAAGGTGAAGTCTAACTCAAGTGCTTTCAAGAAACCGAGTTCTTTTTTGGCAGGACTCCAGAGCACAACCCAAAACAACTCGGATTACCCTCAGAGTTCTTTCAAAAAGTCAAGTTCTTTTCCATTTGGGCTCGACAACACGGCAAAATCCTATCAGGGACAGTTCGAAAGGTCTTTCAATCCAATGCTTGGGATACCACTGACAGGAGCCCAGGAGGGTCTCGTGCTAACGATAACATCGCAAGACTATATCATCCACTGGCCAGGTTCTGTTCCTGAAGATAGCGGAACCCAACTAGTCGGCACAACAACAACAGCTATTCTACCTTACCAAGAAGGAGACTCGATCTACGACATCGAGGCGTCTACTGAAGTCATCAGCAACTCCAACAGTATGAAAACTAACATCAATAACAGAACAGCTCACGCATGGGAAGTGCTCATGGTTCGACGTCCTCGGTCACCATTAAACCCCCCAAAAGCACCCGATGTCAGGTCATCAGATGAATCAGAATCCAACATATCACCCTTTGCCTAGGGCTACGATGGAGAAACTGAGAGTCAGAGACAAGCTAGAGAAAGGAAAAACAAGTTGAAGCAAGGGCGCCAACACCGTGCTAGGCAGCGCAGAGAAGCCTAGATCAGATACGAGTCAGATTTGGCTGAATACGATAAAAGAAAATCACAACAAGAAGCCGAAGAAAGACGCACAGTGAATACGCCTTACGATAAGATTCGAGAAGCATTAGAAGAACTCAGGGCAACTTCACATCACGGAGATAAGTATGAACAGCTCCAGGACTTGCTCCGGTCGACAATCCCAAGAACGCATGAAGAGAGAGCCCGATCGAGACTACCCGCCAGATCAACAACCCACAGGCAAGAAGATCAAAATCAAAGGAAGTCCGCTTTCGAAAGACTTGGGCCAGGTGGAAGCCATAACGGAGAAAGTAGGAAGGAACATAATCAGGGCCACCAATTTGAACAACCAAGGAAGACCAGGAGTAGGGTGCCTACCCAGACAACCTTGCAGACTTACTCCTACCAAAACAACACTTGGCCAGAAGAAGGTGCCGAATCTGAATTCAAAGAAGTCGGAACACATGACAGATTCCCCTGTTTCGCGAACAGGTTGGCATCAGTACGATTACCTCACAAATTCAAACCATCTAACCACTCCAAGTATGATGGCAAAACCGAACCAAGGCAATGGCTCAGAATATATTCACAATCAATTGAACTAGCCGGAGGAGACGATGATATCAAAACCTTGTTCTTTCCCATGGCACTAGAAACTATGCCCCTCCAATGGTTCGACAAGTTAAATCCAGGATCTATCAGAAATTGGGAGGACTTGCAAAGAGCTTTTTGTGAAAATATTGCAGGAATCATTACACACCCAATCACTCATGCAGAACTGAAAGGGCTCAAGCAAAAGGGAGGCGAAAGTCTCAGAAATTACTATCGACGATTCGGCGAACTACGGGCTCAAGTGCATGACATCACCGAACGAGAAGTAATTGAAGCTTTCTCTCATGGAATCATGGCTAGGTGGCAATTTCAAGATTTCTGCAAAGAAAATCCGAGAAACAATGAAGAATTCAGGCAAACAGTGGAAAAGATAATTACTGCAGAAGAAAAAACACGAGAGAGGTTTCCGGATAGAAGCAACCAGGACAACCAGGACAAGCAAAATCATCGAAATAGCAGACATCAAGAAAGGAAACGTAGACCAGACAATACCGTGGCAATGGCCGACAAATCAAAGAAGTTTTCCAAACCTAGAAGATATGATGACATTGAAAACATACGTTGCCCATTGCACCCTAATGGGAGGCACACCATCGGAAATTGTTACACTTTCAATGATCGATACACAAGAAAAGATAGTAAGGAGAACACCAAAGAGGACAATCAGAAAAAAGACGAAGACAACCATGAGGACAAAGGATTCCAAAAACCCAGGGGAACGGTAGCAGTGATCTTCTCAGGGGCTCCAGATTGCAGAAGCAAACATCAAGAAAAACTAGCACTACGGACTATCATGACAGCAGAACCAGCTACACCAAGATATCTCAATTGGTCACAGTATCCTATCCAATTTACCAGAGAAGACCAATGGACTAGCGTGGGAAACGCAGGCCATTATCCACTAGTTCTAGATCCAACTATTGCTGGTATGACTGTCACCAAAGTATTAATTGACGGGGGAGCCGGACTCAACATCATCTTTTCGGAAACACTAAGGAAGATGGGACTACAACTCGCCGGGATGATCACACCAACAAGCACACCTTTTTATGGAATAGTACCCAACAAAGCAGCCATGCCGCTCGGACAAATTACTCTACCAGTCACTTTTGGAACACCCTCAAACTACCGTACGGAATTCATCAAATTTGAGGTGGCGGACTTTGAGTCATCATACCACGCGATTCTTGGATGACCAGCACTAGCAAAATTCATGGCGATACCGCATTACCTGTATTTGCTGCTCAAGATGCCAGGACCTAGCGGAGTACTTTCCCTTCAAAGTGACTTGAAACGCGCCTTTGACTACGATGTTCAAGCAATCCAGATTGCAGCCAGAGCACAAGATGACCAAAGTAGAAAAGAAATAGCCACAATCGCTGCAGAGATAAGCCAAGAAGAATAAGAAATACCAGCTAAAAAGCCCAGCATCATCACGCCACCAAAAGAAGCCGACGTCAAGTAGATCGACCTGGGTACTGGCGATACCTCCAAGACAGCAACTATCAGTGCTCACCTCTCAGCAAAATAGGAACACGCGCTCACCAACTTTCTTTGGGATAACAAAGATATCTTCGCTTGGAAGCCGGCCGACATGCCAGGTGTCCCAAGAGAGTTGGCTGAGCACAGAATTGATGTTAATGAAAGCTCCAAGCCTATAAAGCAACGGCTACGACGATTCTCACCTGACAAAAAGGCAGCGATTAAAAAGGAAATCACAAAACTGATGGCAGCTGGATTCATCAGAGAAATCCTTCATCTAGACTGGCTAGCAAACCTGGTCCTTGTGCAGAAGAAGAACACAGACGAGTGGCGTATGTGCGTCGACTACACGGATCTCAACAAACATTGCCCAAAAGATCCGTTCGGGCTACCACGCATTGACCAGATAGTCGACTCAACAGCGGGGTCTGCACTATTATCCTTTCTCGATTGCTATTCAGGGTATCACCAGATCGCATTAAAAGAACAAGACTAGAGCAAGACATCTTTTATTACTCCGTTCGGTGCTTACTGTTACAAGACCATGTCGTTTGGACTAAAGAACGCCGGTGCCACATACCAAAGAGCTATCCAAACTTGCCTTGGGGATCAAATCGGTGAAAATGTGGAGGCATATGTGGATGATGTAGTGGTGAAAACAAAGAACCCAGACACTATGATTGAAGATTTAGAGCAAACATTCAAAAACTTGAAGAGATGGAGATGGAAGTTGAACCTAAATAAATGTGTATTCGGAGTTCCTTCAGGACAACTACTTGGATTTTTGGTCAGTCAGCGCGGGATTGAAGCTAGCACCAAGCAAATTAGAGCTATAACAGACATGGGCCCACCTAGAAGTATCAAAGATGTGCAGAAACTAATAGGATGCATGGCGGCCCTCAACCGTTTCATATCAAGACTCGGCGAAAAGGGGTTACCTTTCTTTAAACTACTAAAGAAGACAGACAAGTTTGAGTGGACAGAGGAGGCCGACGAAGCCTTCAAGAAACTTAAGGCATACCTCACATCCTCACCAATTCTCACACCCCCAAGGAAAGACGAAGACATGATGTTATACATTGCGGCGACTACTGTTGTGGTCAGCACGGCAGTAGTCGTAGAAAGAGAAGAAGAAGAACGCGTGTATAAAGTACAATGACCCGTATACTACATCAGCGAAGTATTATCTAAATCAAAAATATGGTACCCGCATGTACAAAAACTACTCTACGCCCTATTGATCACTTCACGCAAGCTTCGCCACTATTTTGAAAGCCACCAGATCACAATAGTGACAGACTTCCCGCTCGGAGACATCTTACACAACAGAGATGCAACGGGACGCATATCAAAGTGGGCAGTCGAACTCGGAGCTCTTAACATTAATTTCACCCCGCGGAAGGCAATCAAATCTCAAACCCTTGCCGATTTTGTGGCCAAGTGGACAGAGATTCAACAGCCTTTATCAGATACAATCCTTGACCACTGGAAGATGTACTTTGATGGGTCACTCAAACTAGGCGGAGCCGGTGCAGGCGTCCTCCTCATTTCCCCAGAAGGAAAACAACTCAAGTACGTCCTTCAGATATTATGGCAAGCTACAAATAACGAAGCAGAATATGAAGCCCTCATCCACGGGCTACGAGTGGCAATTACCCTTGGAATAAAAAGATTACTCGTATACGGTGATTCAGCAGTAGTCATCAACCAAGTCAACAAAGATTGGGATTGCACCAAAGAAAACATGGGTGCTTACTGTGCTGAAATACGGAAACTTGAAAAACATTTCCAAGGATTAGAAATTTTACACGTCCTGCGCGATTCCAACATTGCAGCAGATGTCCTTGCCAAACTCGGATCAGACAAAACGAAGGTTCCACCCGGCGTATTCATAGAAGAGCTATCAGTTTCCTCTATCAAACAACCCGGTGAAACAACCCATGAAATTCAGGCTAAAAGCGTTCAGATCTTGGTAATCAACACTTCATGGAGCCAAGTTTTCATCGACTATATCAAAGAAAATAAATTGCCAGCAGATAAAGCAGAAGCCACCCAAGTTGTTCGCAGAAGCAAAAACTACGTCCTAGTAGGAGATAGACTTTACAGAAGAGCAGCATCATCAGGAGTACTCCTAAAATGTATCTCATTTGAAGAAGGCAAAGAGATCCTAGACGAAATACACTCAGGATGCTGTGGAAATCATGCCGCCTCAAGGACACTGGTTGGCAAAGCATTTCGCACCGGATTCTACTGGCCAACCGCTTTGAAAGACGCAGAAGAACTTGTCAGAAAATGCAAAGGTTGCCAAATGTTTGCAAGACAAGCCCATGTACCAGCTCATAATCTTATCTGCATCCCACCCGCTTGGCCTTTTTCCTGCTGGGGGTTGGATCAAGTAGGACCCCTGAAGAAAGCAAAAGGCGGCTTCGAGTACATCTTTGTAGCAATCGACAAGTTCACCAAATGGATTGAATACAAACCACTCGCGAAGTACAGCGCAACCAAAGCAGTCGAGTTCATCCAAGACATTACGCACCGCTTCGGCATGCCCAATCGAATCATCACAGATCTAGGCTCCCCATTCACAGCTACAGAATTCAAAAGCTAGGCACAAGACTGTGGTTTCAGTATAGACTATGCGTCTGTTGCACATCTAGAAGCCAACGGACAAGTAGAAAGGGCTAATGGACTCATACTAGCCGGATTAAAACCAAGGTTATACGAAGAACTAGTGGACTATGGGTCCAAATGGATTGAAGAATTACCAAAAGTAGTATGGGGGCTACGAACTCAAATAAGCAGAGCAACAGGCTACTCACCCTTCTTCCTAGTTTACGGGTCAGAGGCCGTACTGCATGCCGACTTGATCTGGACATCACCAAAGATAGAACAATACGATGAAGGAGAAGCAGAACACACAAGAAGATTAGAACTCGACAGCTCAGAAGAAGTCAGAGTAAACGCTACCCTCCAATCAGCCAGATACTTATAAGGTTTAAGACGACACTACAACAAGAGTACCCATCCTTGATCACTACAAGTCAGAGACTTAGTGCTAAGAAGAATACAAAAGACTGACGGACGACATAAGCTACTCAGTCCATGGGAAGGTCCGTTCATTGTCACAAAAGTCACCGGACCAGGCACATACAAGTTAATAACAGAAGATGGAAAAGAAGTCAGCAATACATGGCACATCAGCCAGCTAAGAAGATTCTACGCGTAAAAACAACTCAAGAAAAAATAGATATGCAAGCCACAAGGGACCAACGTTCACAATCGACGAAGGACAATATTCTTCGACAACATATGTATTTGTTTATATTCATGATCAATAAAGATGATATTCACCCACAGCATGTCTTGTCATGACTTCCAACGAGTTGTTTTCATGAAACAAAAAGCAAAATGGCTGAAAACATGCCTGAGCATCCCGGCCGAGAGCAAAATAGCTGAAAAGACGCTTGAGCCTGCCGATGAGGGTAGCTAAAAGCTAACACCCGAAACAAAAAGCAAAATGGCTGAAAACATGCCTGAGCATCCCGGCCGAGAGCAAAATAGCTGAAAAAACGCTTGAGCCCGCCGATGAGGGTAGCTAAAAGCTAAAACCCAAAACAAAAAGCAAAATGGCTAAAAACATGCCTGAGCATCCCGGCCGAGAGCAAAATAGCTGAAAACACGCTTGAGCCCGCCGATGAGGGTAGCTAAAAGCTAACACCCAAAACAAAAAGCAAAATGGCTGAAAACATGCATGAGCATCCCGGCCGAGAGCAAAATAGCTGAAAACACGCTTGAGCTCGCCGATGAGGGTAGCTAAAAGCTAACACCCGAAAACAAAAAGCAAAAATGGCGGAAAACATGCATGAGTATCCCGGCCGAGAGCAAAATAGCTGAAAAAACACTTGAGCACACCGATGAAGGTAGCTAAAAGCTGACACCTAAAACTAGTCGACCAAAATTGAGCTTCAAAAGACCCTCCAGCTCTTCGTTCCGAAAAGCAAGAGGCTCGGGGGCTACATCCGGATAGGAATACTTTTTCCTCAGAAAAGCACAAGCGCCACTCAAAAAAGCATTCGGATGCCGAAGTTCGTTAAGGCAACATTCTACACCGAGTTGTTTTTACATAGCACGGATGAAAGGTTGTCAACACAAAGATTTACATCTAACAAGTCATAGCGTGGACAAAGCACTCGACGGATCACAAAAGAGGAAGAAAAGAAAAGTACTCGACAAATCGAGGGGTCTCGTCAGGATAACGCACAGAGTTGTTTGCGGAGCAGAGACAAAAACGGGACAAAGTACTCAGCGAGTCAAGTAACTTCGACCACACCCAGGCAAAGAATACATCAACGAAAATAAAGAATCTTCATTTAAAGAGGAGTGTAATATTACAAGGGGCTGGTCAATCGGATCAGGCATTATCATCAGGAAGGGAAATGTCAATATTAGACTGTCTACAACCCTACTGGCTAAACCTTCGACCTCAGGCTCCATCCTCTCAACGGCATCAAGGTATTCTTGGCTTTCAGCTTCCTTTGCTATCTTGGACAGAGGCACCTCTGGAGCAAGGACCCGGACCTGGGCCAGCACATTCTTGGTACATACTTGAGCACACTTCTTCGCGAACTCTTGGAAACAAGTCAGAATCCGGGGAATGAACTGTGCCCAAGATTGCCCGTCATCCACTGGAGTCCGAAGAACATCAGCTGCTGAACGAAAAGATTTCCGCAAAACGTTCCAATTTTTAGTAGCCGTCGCCAGCTTCCCGGACAAGCCTTCAATAGTTTTTGGGCTTGCACAAGATCTTTGTCAGCTCCACGCCTAATCAGCTTAGCAAGGGCGAGTTCTTCTTCAGCATAAGTAATTACCTCCTCAGCCTTATTATGACTAGAGCGGACAAGAGCCTTCATTTCATCGATACTCTCCGAGAGCTTCTGCTTCTCAACTCGGAGAACTAGACAAGACACCGAAGAACAAGTCAGCAAAAAAAGAAGTCAAAATACAAGAAGAAACAGGCAGAACCCGTGACACCTTTGCATTCATTCTTCGCAGACTCCACCGCGGCATCTCTCTGCTTCTCCGTCTCCACTACCCGAGCACGAAGGGTCTTCTCCTCCTTTTGGTGCATTTGACGCTCTGTCTCCAACTCAGCCTAGAGGATGTCGAGATCGGCTTTCAGAGCGTCCACCTCAGAAGACAACTTTCTCTCATTTTTAGATGAGAAAAAGAAGCCAGAATGATCACGAGAGAAAGACTGAGCAAAAAGAGGCAAAGAGAAACAAGGCGTAAGGACAGAAGAAAAACAAGCATGCAAAAGAGGAGTGGCAGTAAAACCTACCTAGAGCTTTTCACCAAAAGAAGTCGCGAGGGTCGACAAGCTCCCCCAGGCTGCGGTCAGCTCCGATAACCGATGGGTGGCATCGAACTGTTGCACCACATCACCGGAAAAAGAGGGACCACCGGAAGCAAGAGAAGGGGAAGGAGAGGCCGGCTGGGGCGAAGAAGGAATGACCAAAGCAACCTCTAGGGAAGCCGGAGCCAAACCCTCAGAAGGACCCGGCGCAACGGCCACAGTCACCTCCGGAGCGGCCAAGTCTGCAACTTCGCCAGGTAGCTCCGAAGCCCCGTAGCAACTTTATCAATAGAATGTTGTGAGTCCTGAGGCTCAGAACTCGTTGGCGCGGCGGGAGGCAGAGAAGAAGTTGATGAAGAAATGAGAGAAGACAAAACACTAAAAAGTGATAAAAGGAAGCACCGATAAGAACCAGAAGAAGGAAGATAGAAGCCAAAAAGATAAAGCTAGAATCTACTCACCCAACCACTTTCTTCTTCGCGAAGCCAAAAGAAGGCCTCGCAGGGGGAACCACGACGGCGAAAACGTCCCCGCCACCCAGCGACGGGAGCGGGATAGCCGACGATGGAGCCACGGAAGAAGCCGGGGCTAGAGCCGTGGAAGAACTCCGCACTGGAGGAGTGGTAGAGCTCGGTACCGAGGCTACCAAAGAACTCGACACCGGAGCTTCAGAAGAAGTCGGCGTGGGAGCCTCGGGAGAACTCACACCCGACCTCCGATTACTTCAAAAAAGCTCAAGACTAAAAGTCAAGACAAAGAAGAGAAATTCAATGCAATAGGAATATGAAAAACGACTCACCGCCACATGATGAGGGGTACTTCATCATCCTCTTCTCCCTCAGCCAAGGAAACCAGAGCACCTGCTGAAAAAAGGATAAAAAGTACTCAGTTCAAGAGAGAAACAGGAAAATAAAGGAACAAAGAGTATTAAATGTGCTCACCTAAGAGCATGCTAGCAACAACTAGAGTACCTGTGGGAGTACTTGGTTTGCGAGGCTTCTTGGAGACAGGCAGGCTAGATGAAGACTCATCTGTTCGCCCCCTCTTCGGGACACTGCGAGGACCACGAGGGACTAGATGAGGAACATATTCTTCATATACATCAACAAATCCGGAAGAAACCCTAGGAAGGGCGGTAGAGGTTTGGGACTTACTAGTTGCAGAAGTTCTAGCAAGTTTATCCCCAGTCTCCGCCACGGCGGGGAGAACATCAAGAGGGATCGAGTCGACAAAGTTCCGCCCAAGCTCCTACAAAAAACGATAAAACACCGAGACAAAGAAAAGCTAAGCAAAAACGGATGCAGCAAGAGTACATAAAGTACTCAAACAAAAAGATAGACAACTCATAGCTGGGGGCGGGTTGTTGGTTGAGAACTCGGAGACAGCAGGAGGAATGACGCTCACTCCTTTCAGCATCTTCTGGAGACGCTCGAGTACCTCCTCACCGGTCAGCTCAAGAGCTGGGACCATGCGTGAAGGATCCTCGGCCCCAGAATACTCGAAGCCAAGGTGCTCCCGCTCTTTCAAAGGTTGAACCCAGCGACGAAGAAAGCTCGAGACAATATCGAAGCCGGTCAAACCCTGCTGTTTCAGCATACTAATCCTATCAAGGAGTGGCTGGATCACTTGAATCTCAGCAGGTGACTCAAGTTTCTTGTCCCATCGGTCATTCACCACAGGACCAGATCCAGAGTGGACGACAAGGGAAGGGATCAAATTGGCAGCGTAAAACCACTCGGCACGCCAATCTTTTACAGAATCGACCAGGTCATAGTCAAAAAACTTAATCTTGAGACCCTGGCGAAACTAAATCCCGCAACCGCCAAGAACGCTGGTTTCTTCACGGTGGGGTTGAGGTTTCAGATGAAAGAAAAAGCGAAAAAGAGATAGAGAAGGAGGGATTCCAAGGAAAGCTTCACAAAGATGAACGAAAACAGAAAGATGGAGGACGGCATTGGGGGTTAGATGGTTCAGACTAACCCCAAAATAACCAAGAAACTGATGAAGGAAGGCGGAAGCAGGAAGGCAAAGTCCGGCACAGACAAAGGAAACGAAGAGGACAATCTCACCAGGACCCGGAGCTAGAACGCGATGCTCGCCCGGAACTCTCCATTCAGCGATGACTTTGCTTTGGATCAAGCCATCGCTAACGAGCTCGCGCAGCTGGTCTTCGCTTGTTGTTGGAGCCGGCCAGACCTTCTGAGCAGCCCTCATGGCCATGAACTCCTGGTTTTCGATCAAAGAAAGGGATGACTCCTCATCCACGAAGGTCGCCTGGGACTTGCTTGTGGTTTTCTTCTTTCCCATGAACTGGCGGAAGCAAAAAAGGCACTAGGGAAGATGAAGCTAGGATGATGGTGCTCGGGTGACAGCGATGATGACGGCGGCGGATTTCTGAAAGCTAGGGTTTAAAGGCAAGAGCTGGGCAGCAAGGGAAAGGAAGATAAAAGGTCTTTAAATAGATTTTTCCGTGATAAAAAACGGCCCACAAGGCCCGTTAAAACACAGTGTGAGAACGCAACGGTCCATTTACCGACGCAGCTAAAACGATGGAGGGCACAAATCCACACAACGGTACAAACCAACAGGCAAATTTTAGACTTATCCGTCCAACACCACGGCAGGGCTATCAGATCGCTACAAGAACAACTCGTCGAACCAAGAAGAAAGAAAGGGCTACCTCACAAGGAACAAAGGAACCCGGTTATTTAAGAAAGAACTCGGTAATCTTATGAACAAACAGGGATCACAGCAGAAAAGTAAAAGACAACTCAAAAGACAAGATTTGTTCCATTACAAGTGGCTTCAAAAATAGAAGATTACAAATCTTACAAGACCCAACGAACTCGGTACCACGAAAAGCAAAGTAGCAAAGCGGAACACGGACACGGCTAGGCTCTAGAACGACTATGTGTCCCAAATTGTTACTTGGAAGGACAAACCACCATCAGCTACACTGTTTTCTTCAAAGGACGGACGCAGTGCATCCAAGGCGGAAATCGGCAGCACGACAGGGCAACATGGAGCAGAGAAGGCCGGCGGGCATCTGTCTACCCAAGACCAATGTGATGCTGGATATGGTGTTGATCTGCACCGGACAGTCTCAAGACAGGCGACGAGGATCAACCCAGAACTGCCAGATGAAGGAACGAAGCCCACATCATAAGACTTCCTCCAACTACCGCCACGTACATCCTGGCACAATGCTGTCGCGGGATTAGCCTACCTCTAATCCCTATCACAAGACTTCCTCCAACTACGACAAGACGCAAAGGAACTACAAAATATGCCCGGGGGCTGCTCTACTTCACAAACTACCATGTTCATGACCACGAAGGTTTAAACAGAATGTCCAATGGATGAAAACAAGCACTCCGAGATAGTATTTATAGATCAAAAGAGCGGCACACATGGACTAGGAGTACCAACGAAATAAGCCTCACAAAGGACACAGTGAAAAAAAAACAGGACTCAATAATGGATGACTCAGGCGAGAGGGAACAGTACTCGAAGACAGGCATATTCGGAAGAATATACCAGCACAATACAACCCATGAACAAAAGGCATTTACACTCAACCACCACCATACAACTACCTCTGACAACAGTAGACTATCAAAGAATACGCCAAGACCTCGCATCTGAGTTCTTCCGGAACAAAACAACAAGGATATATGCTCGGAGGCTGCATGCTGTGAAACTACTCGGATGATGGTTTAATCCAAGACTAAAGGGCTGCTTCGAAAAGATGCCACAAAACTACTCAAATGATGACATAACCCAACTCTCAGGAACTACTTCAGAACATAAATTTTCAAACAACATAAAGATTCAAGACCCTCCAACTTTTTGTTCCAAATAGCAAGAGGCTTGGGGGCTACACTCAGTGAGTGCACTTTTTCTTTGAAAAAGCGCACGTCACCAAAGACTTCCTCAACGTAGACCACTTCAAGACATTACGACAAAAAGAACCCAGAACGAGCCATATTCGAGTTCTTTTTGATAAAACTTCAACGAATAAACAGAGCAACTTCAAGACAAGATCCTCCAGCTACTTGTTCCAAATAGCAAGAGGCTCAGGGGCTACAACCAGATGAACATACTTTTTCTTCAAAAAAGCACTCACCACTCGAAGGTCCAAGAAGCACTACAAGGTTTCACTCCAAAAAGCACTCGGATGACGTTTGTTACTACTCATCAAGACCTGAAAGAGCAAAACGAGACTTTCAGAGCTCAACCATGAAGTGCTCAGGGGCTTGTCGATACGGGACCCATAGGATACCCCACAAAGGAGAGAGAAGATCTAGTCTAACTAGGATTCTTCCCTTGTAATCCTAGTAGTAGTACTATTCAGTAATCCTACTAGTAACTCTCATTATAAACTGACTAGGACTCTGGCCTCCTGACTATATAAAGGAGGGCAGGGCTCCTGGACGAAGAGGACGACAATTGTACAACACAACATATCACAATCAATCCAACGCAAAGGCTAACGCCGACTGGACGTAGGGTTATTACTCGATCTACGATCGAGGGCCTGAACCAGGATAAATCGACTGTCTCTTGCGTTTACCATTGAGTTCTGCATACGCTAAAACCCGAACAAACTGCCCTGGGTACCCCCATGGTAGGCTATCGGTGGTGAAACATCGACAGATGGTCAGCCACGAACACGGGGTGACCCTAGTTCCCAGCGAGCACAGTGATGGCGTCTCCGGTGACCCGCGACTCCACCGGTGAAACCACTACATGAGTGCCATAACCAAGTCAACTATTACTCAAGGCACAACCTAATTGAAATGGTGAAGCACCACACGACGCTCTAGCTGTGCGCCCGCTCTGGCGACCATGGTTGACCGCTGCAAGGGGAACGCCCTACCTCACCTCACTGTAAGCTAACGAACGCCAGGATGACTTCACTTGACAGCTAACTACCTGAGCTCGTAGTGTGCACCGCTAATTGGAAAAATGGTGGAGTGTGTGAGGCCAATTGCAGGAGCGGCGCCTACGGACTTATGGCGGCCGACGACGGCAAAAGAAATCAAATTGGCACCCCTCCCTTGTACCACCGCCACAGTGACTAGTTTGGCACGACACCATCCTTCCACACAACCACCAAACGTGCTCGGTACAAAGAAAGGGCCAGCACATCGATTTGGCTTTGGCGTGGCTCGGCCGGTCAGCGACCTTCCAGGCGATGGGACTGGCACCCTTGGTGTGGCCTCGAGCACAAGCGTGAGGACAAGGCAAGTAGGATGAGCCCACGTGTGCACACAACCGATGTCAACAGAAGAAGTAGCGGGCCGACCGCGCTGGACGGTGCGCAGTGCAAGCGACACGGCGCGACGCCATGGCGAGCAGCAGCCACGGGTGGACACGCTGAAAGAGGAGCAAAGCAGCCAGGCATGGCTGGGCCCAGCGCGCGCGTGCCGTGTGCCAGCACACGATAGTAGGAGACCCAGGCCGACAGCGCAGGGCGAACACATGGGTGTGCAGGCGCAGGCGCGACGACAGCCAGTGTGGGAGCATACGCGGCGTGCTAGTGCAGCAGCGCAGCGTAGCCAGTAGTGCGAGGACAGTGGCCGGGACGTCCAGTGCGGTGTCCCGTGCGTGGCATGCCCACACAACACAGCAGTGGCGACGCAGCCGGCTCAGCAGTGCTCGCTGGTGGCCAGCAGTGGCGGCAGCGATGCCAGGCAGAGGCGTTGACCGCGACTGGCGCTAGCTTTGGTTGAAACTATGTGACGTCCACGCTTTTTAAAGCTGTCGAAAAATCCTAACCGAAGGTCCAAACGCCAAACCAATTCTTCTATACGCAAGAGGGTATGTAGGGCTGTCAACCTAAGCCATGACATCATGCCACTTCCTAAGCCGATCGCTCTACAAAAATTGCCAAACATGGCTTTGTTGACCCAATTACCGACTTAAGACGAAAGGAATAAACCCCGAACGGTTTCGCGTTGAATTCCAATTCCAAGCTTCTTGACATATTAGCTAGCGAACCTTGTCCTCAACCGCATGCATTTCATCGTCGCCTACGAAGTTCATACTACAAACTTTATCAAAGTTCGCAGAAACGTTCTATAGCATTTTTGTTCGATAAAAATTCATTAAGAACCCTAAGTAACACCATGCGGCATGAAATGTAATCTCGTTTCATGTTTCAAATGAACGCTTCAAGTTTCGAAAATTGCTTTATACCCTATAATACGAACATGTATACACAAGTATGATGCTTATGCAGTGAGTTAGCAAAAAGTTGTACAATGTAACACCGAGGGTGTTACAAATCTATCCCCCTAAAACAAAATCACGACCCGAGATTTCATGTGCCTAGTGTGAGAAGGAGATAGGAAATACATTTCGACGTAGAAACTAACTATCTAAACCAGAGAGGAGGTGGGGGTAATGCTTCAATAGGTAACCCTCTTGTTCCCACGTGGCCTCATCCTCGGAATGGTTCTGCCATTGCACTTTGTAAAATTTTACCACACTGTTCCTAGTTACTCTTTCTTTCTCATCCAAGATTTTTACAGGGTGCTCAACATAAGTCAAATCCGGCTGGAGAGGGAGTCCTTCAATTTCCATAGCTTCATTAGGAAACTGCAAACATTTCTTCAGTTGTGATACATGGAACACATTGTGTACCGTAGATAGAATATCAGGAAGCTGTAGACGGTAAGCAACTGGACCACACTGCTCTAGAACCTTGTATGGACCCACATACCGGGGGCCTAGCTTGCCATGGACACCAAACCGATGAACCCCTCTTATAGGAGATACTTTGAGATACACATAATCCCTAGCTGTAAACTCCAAAGGCCTTCTTCGCTTGTCTGTATAAGCCTTTTGCTGGCTCTGAGCTACCTTCAAGTGGCTTCGAATAAAGTTTACTTTCTCTCGACCCTCTTTTATGAAATCAGGCCCAAAGTACCCATGGTCTCCCACTTCAACCCAGTTCAGTGGCGTTCTACACTTCTGCCCGTATAGAGCTTCAAATGGTGCCATGCGGATGCTCTCTTGGTAGCTGTTATTATATGAAAATTCAGCTAACTTCAAGCACTTATCCCGCTTCTCAGGAAAAGAAATGGCACAAGCCCTCAACATATCCTTGAGCACCTGGTTCACCCTTTTGGTTTGACCATCAGTTGGTGGGTGATATGCTGAGCTTCTAAGAAGATGAGTACCCAGACAGTGCTGCAGTTGCTCCCAGAAACAAGAGACAAAGGCTGACCCTCTATCAGAGATGATAGTAAGGGGAACTCCATGAAGGCTAACAATCCGATCGAAATATATCTTGGCATACTTCTTGGCTGTATATCTAGTGTCCACTGGGATAAAATGAGCAGACTTGGTGAGACGGTCCATAATGACCCAAATAGAAATAAAGCTCGTGGATGTGTGGGGTAAACCCATAATGAAATCCATGGAAATATCCTCCCATTTCCAAATAGGAATAGGCAAGGGCTACAAATATCTTAGAGTATGCATATGATCTGCCTTGACTCTACCACAAGTGTCGCACTCCGCGACGTGCCGGGTGATGTCCTACTTCATGTTGGACCACCAGTACAAGTGGCGCAGATCATGATACATTTTGTTACTGCCAGGATGAATAGATAGCTTTGAATGGAGGGCTTCATTCAAAATCCTTCTTCTTAGCTCCTCACTAAGTGGAACCACCAGCCTATCCTTGTACCTTACTACACCATGCTCATCAATACTAAAGTTAGGGCCATGCCCTTTGGCCATCAACTTTCTGATGTGGGGAATTTCTTCGGGATCTGCCTTTTGCTCCTGAATAATCTGCTCCAGCAATTCTAAGGTCAATGCGATGTGAGCCAACACCTCTGCGTGGTTGAGAGATAAAGGTGTTTCCTCAACTTGGTGTGACTTTCGGCTCAAAGCATCAGCCACTACATTGGCTTTCCCTGGGTGATAATGGACTTCCAAGTTATAATCCTTTATCAACTCTAACCATCTCCTCTGCCTCATGTTCAGCTCAGACTGGGTGAAAATATACTTAAGGCTCTTATGATCAGTGAAAATATGTACTTTGTTACCCAATAGATAGTGCCTCCAAATCTTCAGAGCGTGGACCATAGCAGCCAGCTCTAAGTCATGAGTGGGGTAATTTACTTCGTGCTTCTTCAGTTGGCGTGAAGCATAAGCTATCACACGCCCATCTTGCATCAGCACACACCCCAGCCCTATCTTCGAGGCATCACAATATACATCAAAGGGTCGATCAATATCTGGTTGGGCCAACACAGGAGTAGTGGTAAAAAATGTCTTCAGAGCTTGGAATGCTTCCTCGTAGGCAGGACTCCAATCAAACTTGACTTCTTTTTGGAGCGCTTGGTCATTGGCTATGCTATCTTGGAGAAATCCAAAATAAAACATCGATAGTACCCCACCAGCCCAAGAAACTGATGAATCTGGTGTATAGACCTGGGAGACTTCCAATCCAACACATCTTGTACCTTGTTGGGATCTACTAAAATGCCGTCAGGTGTCAACACATGCCCTAAAAACTGCACTCGATCTAACCAAAATTCACACTTGCTAAATTTGGCATACAACTTGTGTTCCCTTAGTTGAGATAGTACTATCCGAAGGTATTGGGATTGCTCTTCATCATTCTTGGAATAAATCAGTATATCATCAATGAATACCACCACAAACTTGTCTAGCTCCGGCATAAATACTTAATTCATCAGGTACATGAAGAAGGCAGGAGCATTGGTAAGACCAAAAGACATCACTAAGTACTCATACAGCCCATACCTAGTAGAGAAAGCTGTCTTTGGTATATCATGTGGCCCGATCTTGATCTGATGATAGCATGATCGGAGATCTATCTTTGAGAACACCTTGGCACCAGCTAATTGGTCGAACAAAGTATCTATGCGGGGCAAAGGATACTTGTTCTTAACTGTTACCATATTAAGAGGGCAGTAATCCACACACATTCTTAGAGTACCATCATTCTTCTTCACAAAAATAGCTAGGCAACCCCATGGTGAAGAACTAGGATGGATGAATCCTTTATCCATCAACTCTTACAGCTGCTTCTTCATTTCTACCAATTCCCTTGGAGCCATGCAGTACGGGCGCCTAGAGATAGGAGCAGTACCAGGCTCTAGCTTAATGGAGAATTCTACCTCTCTATCTAGTGGCAATCCAGGAAGATCTTCAGGAAAAACATCTGAGAACTCACACACCATAGGGATGGGGGTAAGATCAGGAGAGGCTTCAGCATGGGCAACAACAGGTAAGACTAGATCTAAGGGTACAATAAGAGACATCCTGTCCTCAGAAGAAGGAAGCCATAACTCAACACTTGTCTGCTTCATATCCAATACTACCCCATACACCCGCAACCAGTTCATTCCAAGAATAGCATCAATGCCTTGCCCCGGCATTACCATGAACTATAGGCGGTAAGTGTGGGCGGCTAATACCAAACTCACTGTGTCCATTCGGGTATTGATGAACATTTGCAAACCCATAGTATGGATTCTATAGGCAAATGGTATAGCCATAAGTGGTAAGTTGTGCCGATCCACAAATCCCATGCTCATAAAGGAATGTGATGCACTAGAATCAAACAACACATAAGATGGATGGGAATCGATGGTAAACATACTAGCCATCACTGGTTCCTGCTGCAATATCTGCTCCGCATCTGTGAAATGCACCTGTCCGGATCTGCTGGGCACTTTCTTCTTGATTACGGTCCTCCTAACAAGCTTGGAGTTCGCTGATGGTTGAGCGGACTAAGCTGGCTGGTTCTGGGGACAAGCTCGGGCATAGTGGCCATCTTTGCCACACTTGAAGCAAGCACCAGGCTTGTTTCCAAATCCCTAGCAAGGTGGGACCTACTGTCCCTGAGACTACTGGGGCTACACCTGCTGAGGGGGTGCACGGTGCTATGTGGAAGAAGTCTGAGAATTTTGCTAGGGCTGCCAAAACAAAGGCCTGCCTGATGATTGATAGGGCCCCTGCCGGACAACCTGTACCTTCTGAGTATGAGGGTGGCTGGAAGACCCCGCAGCCACTCGCTTCCTCATCCACTCTGCCTGGGACTCCCACTAAAATCCATCCATGGCAATGGCGGCGTTCATCAGTGCCCCCGAAGGTCTGACAGTTCGCCGTGTATAGCTTCTCCTGAAGGATGGAAGAGAGACCATGAAAGAAGTTGTCCTTCTTGTCATCAGTGTCCACATGAATGCCAGCATACTAGGACAGGTGATTGAACTTATTAACGTAATCCATCACTGTCATACTCCCCTATCGTAGCTCCAAGAACTCCATCAGCTTCTGGTTGATGACACCAGCAGGGATATAGAACTCTCTAAATGCAATGGTGAACTCCTACTAGATTGCCGGATGATCAGGCTACTGCATGGCATGGAAGGTATCCCACCATGCACTTACAGACCCCAATAGCTGCTGCGCTGCAAAGCGCACTTTCTGCTCGTCGGCCACATTGAGCAATAGAAACTTCTGCTCCAGGATGTGAAGCCAGTGCTCTGCATCCCGGGGCTCATTTGTCAGTGTGAAGGTGGGTGGGTGGGTCTTGTGGAAGTCCTGGTAAGAGGAGGGTCCCTTAGGATGGTGGGCACCACCCCTGTTCCCACCATTGCCCCCGTGGCCTCCGCAGGCGAAGCCAGCGACAACTTGTGCCATTATCTCCATGGCAGGGGGTGAGCAGCCAACAGCTCCGCCATCATCTCAGCGTGAGTCATCGGTGGCGGTGGTGGCGGAGGAGGAGGAGCTAGAAGTGGAGCCTCATGGCTCTCCCCGTGGGCCTGGCCACTCTCGCCTTGCCCTCGCCAAGACCGTGAGCCGCCCCAGCACTAGTGCTCCCACGTCCGGACCTTAGATTCATCTGTAAGAGATAGGAACCATCCATTTAGAACAACCTTCATGATCAGAAGCAAGGAATTTGAGGAATGATAGCATATTTATTAAAGCATTCCTTCAGTTAGTCCTATCAATTTACTAATTCAATTATACGTGTAGGGGATTTCGGTTTAAGTAAGATGCTATTATCATGATGCATGCTTCGGCCTATACGTTCACTCAAACCGGAATATAGCGGCATTCGTAAAAAATTTTGGCACATCACATACTCACTTTTCGTAATACTAAGCGATTTGTTACGCAACGTAAGTTAGTGTACCTGTAGAAAACTGATTAGGTAAACCAGTGCCGCTATCCTAGATAGACCATATTGCTAGGGCTTATACTTATTTAACTAACTTAATCACATCCTACTTTTCGCAAAACTTTTGTTGATCAATTTTTTAAGTTTTGAAAAAGAGTGGCGAAACTCATAACCAATATTGGCTCTGGTACCAACTGTGGCAGAACCGCCCGAAATAACACGCTTACAGAGGTGCTCGTCTTCCACCAGACACTAAGTACCCCAAAAGCAAGCTATAGAAGGCGGTATCCATCGGGCACACCCCAAGGGAGAGCCCGAAAGATCCACATTTTTCCCAAGGATCCAATAATAAGAATGAGTTACAATACGTGTCCATTTCATACATCAGAGTTTCTTAAAAATATATTATTACAATACCAAATGTCAGAGTACGGAATGATAAACAACGGAATTTAAAATAAACATCTAGCGATAAGAACGAGGATCCATCTGAGCCCACCAGAAAAATCCTCCACACAAAGGTACTTCTCATGCATCACCTGCAACAGGGGTAAATAAACCCTGAGTACACAATGTACTCACAAGACTTATCCAAGTAGTGGGAATAATTTCCCGACTCCAAGGGATATGAGAAGCTTTATGGTTTGCTGGTTTATTTTGGCAGAAAGCAATACTAATAGTGAGTCCTTATTTATGTTATTATTATCAGCCATATTAAGTTATCATCTAGCCAGTCTATATAAGCACCTGTTCTACTTTCAAGCTAGAGTTGAGAAATCAGTTCCATTTCTTCTCCTTTCAACTTTTAGTTCTTACTATGGTGCTAAACCACAGACAAGCCGTATCGGATTTCCCGGCGATTCACGAATCAATGTGCCCAGTTGGGTGCCCCAAAACACACGCCCCGCTTGTACCCTAGGCACAAGCAGGACTAACCCATCACCCTCCTGTCCTGGGTATGAGCAACAAGCGTTCCCTGCGCCCATACCCAAGTATGTGCTCGGGACAATAGATCTATGACTTGCCTAGAGCCATATGCAACGACCAGTCCTTAATCGACATAGACAGGGAAAAAGTGTAACCAAGCTATGCCCTATTGGCCACAGGACACAACCCTTTACACCCACCAGTACCCAAACCCTATCCCTGCTCGGTCACCATTTTCCTTTCCACCATTTTATCATGAGTGACCATATTTATCACGTATTTGCGAGTAACATGTTACTCACTCTACCGATATCCTGAGCATAGCAGCTACTCGACCTGTACTAGTAGGACTCATAGGTAGATATATTTATGCATGTAGTTTCCATAAAATGCTTGTAACGTAAATGCACATCATAGATATATATTTAGTGATCAATTAAAATAGGGGTTATGCACCGGGGCTTGCCTTGGGCAGGCGACGGGTCAGTAAGGTCAGCACCAAATGGCTCTAGGGCTCCCTCCTGCACGAGGATCTCCTCCTCGTACTCCTCAATCACCTTGTCGTACTCCTATTCATCGATGGGCACGAATTCTACCAGCTCGTGATCTACATGCATCAAATGATGACGCAATGCTTAGTAATATAGCAACAACAACTCTTAAAATAAAAGTACCTCTGTCTAACTACTTCTAGTGCTACCGACCATGGTACTAAGCTATCTATTGTTACCGATAACAAGTTGGGAGCATGGCACACTTTATTATAGCAACTACAGGTATTCTTACTAAGCAACTACATGTATTTTCCACAAATATTCCTACAAATATTAATCTACATAATACTAAGATCTTTAATTTGAATTTATGAACCTACCATCATCATAGACAACTGTAATCTAACTGTACTAACAAGTAGATGGTAATTTTGTGAATCTAACAGAATTGGTTTCGCTATTTTTGGACAACTACACAATTTACTATAATTTATCAAAGTTCAGCTAGAAATTATATTGAATAAACGTTGATAATTCGCTGGAGAATTGAAAAAGGAAATCTATCACGCGGCCCAACTCTCCGGCTCGGCCTACCCGGCGCGACGCGCGCACGTACGCGCAGCGAACGGTGCAGCCCACACGGCGCAGCCCAGCCCAGAGCATGGATGGCCTGCGGTGGGGAGGATCCACGCGGGTCGGTGAATATGTGAAAACAACCCCAGTTTTCCGCTAAATGACTCCGCCGTCCCTCCTACTATTCTACTCTTTCACTGACACTCGCATTTCTCACCCTGCCTCATCTCAAATTTACATGCTGACACCCTTGGCCGGATTTAACAGAGCCGCAGCCTCACCGGCCAAACGTCGGCGAGCACCGACCTCTCCGGCACACACCAGCATCCCCATGAGCATCTACATACCATGCGCGACCGATTGAGGTAACAATTGCATAGAACAGCGCACCACGCAGGCGTGGCCACGTGCCGCTGCGGGGTCTGGCCGTAGTAGCACAACACCGGCAAAACCATCTACCCTATCGCCTCTACTGCTACTTGGTGACCATCAATAGTCTAAAAGTAATTACCTTCAAGCCCTAATTGAATGGCTACTGCGCCCAACTAAACTGGCCACCGGAGCGGCATCAAAACCGGATCATCGGCGGCCGCCCCCTCGCTCCGGTGAGCCTCAGCTCTAATTGAGTCAACCAGCTACCATAGGAGCAAGAGGACATCACCAGCGGTGTGACGGACGGACTGGGTGAAGGCACGAGGCTCGACAAGACGGTCAACCATGAACACGGGGTGACCCTAGTTCCCAGCGAGCACAGCGACGGCGTCTTCAGTGACCTATGGCTCCACCGGTGAAACCACTGCACGAGCACGATAACCAAGTCAACTATTACTCGAGGCACACCCTAATTGAAACGATGAAGCACCACACGACGCTCTGGCCGTGCGCCCGCTCTGGCGACCATGGCGGACCACCGCGAGGGGAACACCTCGCCTCATCTCACTGTAAGTTGATGAATGCTGGGATGACTTCACTCGACAGCTAACTACCTGAGCTCGTAGTGTGCACCGCTAATTGGAAAACGGTGGAGTGTGTGAGGCCAATTGCAGGAGCGGCGCCTATGGACTTATGGCGGCCGACGGCGGCAAAAGAAATCAAATTGGCACCCCTCCCTTGTACCACCGCCATAGTGACCGGTTTGGCACAACATCGTCCTTCCACACGACCAGCAAACGTGCTCGGTACAAAGAAAGGGCCAGTGCATCGATTCAGCTTTGGCGTGGCTCGGTCGGTCGGTGACCTTCCAGGCGACAAGACTGGCACCCTTGGCATGGCCTCGAGCACAAGCGTGAGGACAAGGCAAGCAGGATGAGCCCACGTGCGCACACAGCCAATGTCAACAGAAGCAGTAGCGGGTCGGCGACACGGCGCGACGCGACGGCGAGCAGCAGCCACAGGCGGACACGCTGAAAGAGGAGTAGAGCAGCCAGGCATGGTCGGGCCCAGCGTGCGCGCGTGCCGTGTGCCTGCGCGCGATAGCAGAAGACCTAGGCCGGCAGCGCAAGGCAAATGCGTGGGTGTACACGCGCAGGCGCGATGGCAGCCGGTGCGGGAGCGTACGCGGCGTGCCAGTGCAGCAGCGCAGCGCAGCCAGTACTGCAAGGACAGTGGCCGAGACGGCTAGTGCGGCGTCCCGCGTGTGGTGTGCCCACACAGCGCAGTAGTGGCGATGCGGCCGGCTCGGTAGTACTCGCTGGCGGCCAGCAGCGGCGGCGACGACGACCAACGCTAGCTTTGGTTGAAACTATGTGATGTGCACGCTTTTTAAAGCTATCGAAAAATCCTAACCGAAGGTCCAAACGCCAAACCAATTCTTCTATATGCAAGAGGGTACGTAGGGCTATCGACCTAAGCCATGACATCTCGGCACTTCCTAAGCCGATCGCTCTACAAAAATTGCCAAACATGGCTTTGTCGACCCAATTACCGACTTAACGCGAGAGGAATAAACCTCGAACGATTTCGCGTTGAATTCTAATTCCGAGCTTCTTGACATATTAGCTAGCGAACCTTGTCCTTGACCACATGCATTTCATCGTCGCCTACGAAGTTCATACTACAAACTTTATCAAAGTTCGCAGAAATGTTCTATAACATTTTTGTTCGATAAAAATTCATTAAGAACCCTAAGTAACATCATGCGGCATGAAATGTAATCTCGTTTCATGTTTCAAATGAACGCTTCAAGTTTCAAAAATTGCTTTATACCCTATAATACCAACATGTATACACAAGTATGATGCTTATGCAGTGTGTTAGCAAAAAGCTATACAATGTAACACCGAGGGTGTTACAGACGGGTTGAATGACCACGGGCGCCCGCGCCAGCTCTCCCTCCGTTGTGACGATGAAGTCCTGTTGACACCAAAATTGGGTAAGCTTACCCTAGAGAGGAAGAGATCGGCCGATGATGTCAAAAACAAGAAAATCTCTTAATTAGTGGATGTTTGGGAGCCGGCCAGGAAATATTATTTAATTTTGGAGAAGCCCGACGTCCAAGATCTCCTCATGTGAAATAAGGAAAAAGTCAAAAAGTTCGAGGAAAGTGCATGTGTCATGACTTGAGAGAATTATTAGAGATATTCTCACGCGCGGCTGATTATTATATTCGGCCAAGTTTGAAAGATTTGCTAATATATGGAATATTTGAGAAAATCGGTGACGGCGTACAACATCTTGTTGTCAGTCTGATAGAGATATCACGTAAAAGAAACAAAAGAAATATCATTGGCATGATGATGTGTTTGGAAAGCTCTAGATGCATCACATATGTGCAATAAAGGAAAGGGACTATTATTCTATTCTGGATATGGCATCCAGATGCACATCGACAATGCAAGAAGCAAGGACATGTATCATATACGTGTATATACATGGCCGATTACATGTTGTGTCCATATACGACTCGGCAAGATGGCATGTCTATGTACTGAATTTGTGCCAATTGAGCCGAACGGGATAAAGACACAAATCAAACAAGGAATCTTCATCAGTGAGGACTCTGCATAAGGGAAATTAGAGTCTATGTATTTTAATATTTCCTTTCATTTAGATATTATTGTTAGGTAAGTTATGTATGTAGCTCATCAGGATCATTACTGGAGGGTATAAATATGTAGCCCCCTGCTTCTTGTAAAGACACACGATCAATCAAATATAAGTTACTTACTTTTTTCGGTTTCGGCCACCCCTTAGGAGTAGGAGTAGAGTAGATCTCGGCGAGTTCTTTAGCGAGCAGGACTGCATCGGTCTGGCCGACCTCCGGCTTATCTGTAAGTACCATCATGGCTTATACTTCTGTTCGTACGGCTGTATCTATCCGGTCGACTTCCACTGCGACTCTAGTATAAGCTAGTTAGTTATCGACTCTTGTTTAGTTTAAGTACGGCTGCATCGATCCGGTCGACCTTCACTGCTCGAACTAGATTAAGGTCAAGTTATCGGCTCTATCTAAGGGTGGCTTCCATCGGATAGATTCATTAAATTACCGATATTGCTTATTGCTTTCATTATTTATTTAATTACAGCAATATCACTTTGCTCGATTGGGATTGATCTAGATCAGCCTTATATCCTTTTTAACCCATCGGTTGTTAATCTAAACTGATCTAATCTGCATCTTAAACGATGAGTTATGTTTTATCGGCTGTTTTATGTCAATCTTGATCGTGCATAGTGTGCGGTTAAGGCATGTCTGGTCTTGAATAGATCTATTGGCTAACAAAAACCGTTCCATGGCCCGTTATCACGGCCTATGTGATTCTACCTCACACCCCACTATTAGCACCGTGGAGTGGAGATCATTATTTGGTAGATCTATTCCTGATAGGGTATGACCTTAACTGTGCGCTATGCCTGAATCGGCTGTTTTTAGCCGATATCGAGTGCTTTCACATATGCAGTTCACGTCACGAGACCGTTGAAGTAAAGATAGGTTGAAAGATGTGTTAGCCCCATGATCTTATTATTGTATTATGGCCTGCATGATTCTGCCTTATGCCCCACTGGTATTAGTAATAAGTTAGGGTCGTCGAATTTATCGCTGTTTCTACGGGCTGCATGATTCTACCTCATGCCCCACTGGTCATAACGATAGATAAGTTGTAATATGTTCATTAGATTTATCTTTATTAAATGGTTAAATGATGATGAGCTGCTTCTTTTATATAGAAAGGGATTCGGTTACTTGTAGTCTTTGGCTCAGCATAAACTGATTATTATTAATATCCTATTGCCATTGACTAATATTTGTTTAAATAATGATATTCATCCTGAATAATAACCGATTTTTCTTTCATAACCCCATGAGCTTTAACTGATTTGTTCTTAGAAATATGCTGGAATCGACTATTTAGTCGGTCTCCTTTCACATTGGCTCTTAGAGTCACACATTCGGGACTGTCTGGCAACACCGGCATGTTCCGCCATAAATTACTAATTAGCTTTCTCTCCTTGTCAATTACAGGGTCAAATTGACTGGCACGTCTCGGGATGAGTGCGCAGGATCGTTAATCCCTGCGTTGAAGCTAGGCGGATCTCAAGCTCCATCGAGCAGACCCTTCCGGCTTGCTTGTGTGCCCCGGCATGGAACAAAATTTCATGCTAACAAGTCCAGGTCCCCGAAGCGCACGTGTGCGCCCGGGACCTAGCTGTTGCCATGACTAGCCATCCGTGGCCTGATGTTAATGTCGGGACACGCAAAGGCCCCAACCTGGCGTGCCAACTATCGGTGTTTCGAGTAAACACCAATGAGTGAATTTGTGTTATTGCACATTGTCACGTCCCGTCCCGCCCCGGCGGGCGGCGCGGCGGACCAGGGTGTTGATCAATGGCCATACAGGGAGCAGGCAGCACAGTGACCGCACGTCCATCACTGTAGATGATGCGAGTTTCCCTCGGGACCGTAGTGATTGTCGTTAGCTTCCGTAACCGAGGGCAAATGACGGTGCCCACAATACTGTAAGGCAAATGTCGGCGCCTACAACACTGTTTGGGCTCTGACATGCCTCGAAGGTCGCAAAGTACCCTTCTAGCATGGCCTGACGGTACTTTCCTGTAGGCGTGCGTCGTTATAAAGGAGTCGCGCGCAGACGTTGGGCGAGGTGGACCCAGCCCTCAGACGTCGAGCGAGGCGGAGCTAGCCCTCAGACATCGGGCGAGGCAGACCCAGCCCTTAGACGTCGGGCGAGGTGGAGCCAGCCCTCAGACGTCGGGCAAGGCGGAGCTAGCCCTCGGGGGTCGGGCGAGATGGAGCCATCCCTTGTGAGTTCGCCGAGGCAGAGTTAACCCTCGGGGGTCGGGCGAGACAGGGCCCGCGGCCGCAGCGCCCACCAAGGTGGAGCCAACCCTCGGGGGGTCAGACGAGGCAGGGCCCACCTCCTCGGTGGCCGAACGAGGCGGGACCCGGCAAGCGGTGCAGTTGCGCTCTTGATCGCGCGGACGAATCAATGTTGATGGTCATTAGCTCCTCCTCTTCGGGTACCCTAGTATTGGTCCCCAACATCACAGGACTCGCGGAGCGCGCCGTCGGCGTCGCCCTTGCTTGGCGGGCGCTATTCGGGTTGCCAAGGGCAGCCGCAGCGCCGCAGGAAGCCGAATCCGGGTCCGCCCTGCGCCCCACGCCGGGTCCGCCAGCAGCCGGAACTCGCACACCACTCCGCCAGCAGGCCGCCGGCCGCCGCATCTCGCTCGCCACGTGCCGGATCCAGGACTGGGGTCGCCAGATCCGAGCCCAGGGGATCCAGATCTGACGTCCTTGCTCCATGAAAATCCGAGGTCGAGAGAGGAAGAGGATGGTCGCTGACACTAGCCACCGGGCGGATCCACACGCCTAGCACCGGATTCGGCCATGGCAGACCTGGAACCGCCGCAGGCCGATGCCCACGTGCGGGGACTAGCTAACGGATGGAACCTGGAAATGGAGGTAGGGGAAAACGAGGTGGCGAGGAAGAAGATGAAGATGCCTTGCCGTCACCTTCCTCACGGATGCCGAGATTCTAGCCAGCGGGGTGCCACCCTTGTCGCCCAGGGCGATGG